>NC_051179.1:121300194-121600194 GCF_013339695.2 Rhipicephalus sanguineus | reverse complement strand
CTTTCATATGACGTCTGGAATCAAGACTTCACGCACAAAGTACTCGATGAAACACTTTGACCTCAGTCTCCGCCCACTCCCGATCGCTACACCTGCGCACATACGGCGAGCAGCGAGACACACTACTGAAGTTCTGCACCGAATTGTACCACCCCCTGTCGGAGATGCATCACACGCTACTCGTGTCAACACCACTACCTGCCTCAAGCCAAGCCCTGCTCCAGTCCCTCCCAAAACCGTTTGTTGGAGACAATGCTCGCCCTGTGCACTCGGCCATTGACCTCCTCTTCAACTTTTCTCGGCCCGGGACACCAATAATTCTTCTCTATTATCAGTGGCAGCGCGGCAATGGCATTACTTGTCACGAGTATTGGTTCGTCACGAATGTCACGAGTATTGGTCCCTCGACATCTTCGGTCTGTCCTCCATTTCCCGCCCCCTGTGGTTTGTCGACCGATAACTTCTTTACAAAATCACATCCTGCCATGATCCCTCTGTCCGAAGTCTCTTTTATTAAAGTGTGCGAGATGCCGTCCGACCCACACCACGACCGTCTAAACACGCGTGCAGTTTTAAAGCGCACTTTTTGGCGCAATCTCTGGCGAAAATTCGCCCATACCAAATAGAAATCTTCCGACTGGTTCGGAACGTTTGTACCGATAACTTTATACATTTTCGCGAATATAATATAATTGATTATTCAGACGTATGATTGAGGCGCATGAATATCGCGATGGCCAGAGTAGCCGAAGAGAAAGGGCGCCTGCTTTGGAATAGAGATGGTAACATACGAGCCCTATCAAGTCGTCTTCTTCTTACGCAACTTGTATGCACTTGGCCGTTACAATTATGCACATGCTAATGTTTAGGGTGTTCAAAATTCAAGCAAATATTCTAATTATTTCATGTTTCCATTGGCTTAGAACATCAAACAATACTCTACCGTAAGCATTTTGAGTGATCAAAATATCGCACTAACATTCCTAAGGAAAGTTGAATTTCGTAAAAGAGCGTCTTCTTTGTAGATGACGCCACAATTGCATATGCCCCTCATGTGTGCGCTGTTTGACCAATTGCTCTTCCACGGCACCCCGTATGTTTCGGCTGCTTCGATTCAAGAACAGCACTAAGCCAGTCACAAGAAGCAAGTTGCAATGCTGAAGACGTAGCTTATTCTTTTACAGGTGGCGCCTCATACACTTACATTTCAGGTGTTTTACTATATATCATTCCATATGAGGCAGTCTGTCGAGGCAGTTACATTAGCGTGAATAGGTGAACACAATTTCGGGCTTTAGAGCTGGATATCAATCACGTGGTTCACGTAATAGCAGTCGAGTGAAACAAGTTCTTATCTACTTTGTTCTAGCACGTGGACTTCTGAAAGAACGCTTTGTCCTTAGGTAAAAAGCACGACTCACGCTTACCTCCGACAAGGAATACGCGGTGAAAGTCAAACAAGCATGGAACATAGCAGATGCTTTCTGCCGTGAAAGTTGATTGGAACTTGGTATTTCCGTTTCGAGCAGATACCGTTTGACGGAGAGCGCGATATTTCTTTCAAGCTGCAAAGAAGACCGGAACAGCATGTTATGCGGCCTCTGTGAAGACTTTACTTACGTACACTGCAATCGTCGTTCTACGAGCGAGCGCAAAAGTGTTCTTGAAATGTATGGCCCAAACCTCGGTGAACTTGCACGGAAATATCCGACATACTATTGCTCTGAAAAAAGGTGCCGCATATAAGATGCGCAGTTTAGGCTAAGACACAATACATCCACTGTAGTGAACTGTAAGCAACACTGGATATTTTTGTCAGCTCGAAAAAAAGGCCACGCATTCTATGACGGCGATCACTTGAGGTAAAAAAAGTGAACGTTCGGTGGGATTGTCTTTCACATACCTGAGCAGATTTGTGGCGGATATTTCACTGATCATTGTCCAAGGAAACCTCACAACGCATGCGCAGTACGCAAGGACCGCTCACGACATCACCACGTCAAGATAAACAGTCAGATCGATGCGAAGTTGATGACGTCATCCAAGTTGGCGAGATACGCCTGCCACTTTAACGCTGCTAACAATGTCTCCGTCACGCGTTGTAACGCCGCAGGGGCGGAGCAAGGATAGAATGACATAACTTTGAACTAAATGCCTGGTGTTATAAAGGCAGGCTTCGGTTGGCCTCCCTCGTCAACGCTCATTTGCCAGTAGCCGGTCTCGAGGTAATCGGTATCCAGTGCTTGAACTTTGCTGTAGTTCCTCGCATGAATGCAGCGGTTGTATTGGCTAGTCCGCATTCCTAGCGCCTTTTCAGTCCGGGAAGCCTCGGAAAGAAATTCCGTGGCTGCCTTCGTAGGGTTGCGCACGAGCCCGCCAAATTGCTTCACTTCCCGGTTCAAGAAGGAAACTTTGTTCCCTCGTCAGGCATTATAATAATATCTGGGGTTTAACGTCCCAAAACCACGATGTGATTATGAGAGACGCCGTAGTGGAGGGCTCCGGAAATTTCGACCACCTGGGCTTCTTTAACGTGCACCTAAATCTAAGTACACGGGCCTCAAACATTTTCGCCTCCATCGAAAATGCAGCCACCGCGGCCGGGATTCGATCCCGCGACCCTCGGGTCAGCAGTCGAGCGCCATAACCACTAGACCACTGAGGCGGGGCTCCCTCGTCAGGCATGCTAGTGAGGTCAGCATGGCCCAACAAGCGAGTCATTTCCTCGCTGTACATCCCGATGTTCTCCTTCAACACGGGTGTCCAGAATGGTTCGGGCCCTTTCTTTGTAGGCAAAGCCCGTAAAGGGATACAGTGTGGAGGAGGTCCCAGGTTGCTTGCGTGGGCTTTCAGTTCTCAAACCAGGTCATGACTCCATTTTCAAGGGCAAAATCGACGTTCTCGAATTCGTTCACTGGGTAGTGCAAGCACAGAAAACCTGGCTTGATCACTGAACGGTAAAAATACAGCAAGCACAAAAAAAATACCGCGACTCGAGGAGCTCGACCAGTGCGTTCATTTAGTCCTTGGGGTTTTCGCGTGACAGGACAGAAACAAAAAATAAATTACAAATTTAGGCGTGGCTTTACTATCGCAAGCACCAATGGACAGCGGAGCGGAGGGAAAGCCTCAGCGACGAAAGTCCTACGCCGATTTATTATGAGTCGCTCTCTCCTTTTCTCCTCAGCCTCGCTTCTCTTTCCCCTCCACCTCATTTCTCCTCCCCCCTCGGCTCACGCAATTCTTGCCTTCACACTCCATTGTTTTATTATGCTTCCCTCAGTCCCTTCCTCCTTACCCTCGCTTCCTAACTCTCCTCTGCTAGGCTTTCAGGCTCGCCTATGTATATTTTCTATAAGCGCGAAGGACACGTTACACAAACGAAGCACACGGGACACACGTTACACGGTTTGTGTAACGTGTCCTTCGCGCTTATAGAAAATATGGATCAGTACCAACTAGCCCGATCTCAGTGTCGCCTATGTATGGCCGATGCTATACTTCCTACCTCGCTATGCGCTTGGCCCCTCTTCCGGCTTGGCTATGCTCCGAAACACATCACTGTACACGGGCTTAGCTCGACTATGACAGTTCCGTGGTAAAGACAGCATTCCTCTAAACCGTGCCTCGAGGTACGCTATTGTTTACCGCGTTTTTTTTTTAATTTCGAGAGTTTGCCCAACGGCATACATAGTTAAATATACAGGTAGAAGCCGGCTTCCGCTATATACATCAACAATGCTCTATGGTGGGGCCCATAGAGCCACAAATCATAATCTGGTGGTCTTGTTGGATGGAGGCCCACTGTTCTCAGGTAGCGCCGCCGTATCTGATTCAGGCCAGGGCATGTCCACAACAGGTGCTCGAGTTACTAAAAATTACACCATCTCCTGCTAAAGAGAACAATGTGGGGATGCGAAGCAGCGCATGGGTCGACCTAAAGTTCCGTTCATCACGGTCTCCTTGCCCGATGTTAACGCGTCCTTGCAAGTGGAGCACATCATGAATTCACTGTAGTTGCTGTTGCTGTTACTCATCCCGAACTCTTGTTGGAGCACGCCACGCGGGTTCATCGCCACGCCACGCGGGAGCACATGGATTCATCGCGTGTCTGCAGAATCTCGTTCCCCGACGCCACTACGTGATTGCTGAGAGAGTGTAAGGGGGAGAGGCCACAGCGTCTTACCCAGCCCCTTACACAAGCCCAAACGCGCTAGCGCGTGCCAGCGCGTTCTGACTAGGATACAACGCGTTGGTTTATCGCGCGTCTGCATTATCTGGTTCCCCGACGCCATCACATGATTGGTGAGAGTGTGTAACGGGGAGAGGCCACAGCGTTTTACCCAGCCCCTTACACATGCCCTAACGCGCTAGCGCGTGCCAGTACACATGGTTCCCGAGCGGACGGTCGCCAATGGAAGGACGGACACAGCCCCGAGCAAAAGCTGCTTCGCATCTAAAAATGAAAAGTTGCGCTCCTCTCAAGCCTTGCTCGAGGCGCGTGAGCTGCGCGCTAACTTCGACATTGCGGCGTTTGCGCGGAAAAAATACTGTATTTAAAGGCTATATATGGTTTCGTTTTCAAGTTGTTTTAACGCGACAGCGTTAAAGAGCTCGTTTCGCAGAAGTTCCGGTGTTGGCGTCGGTGTCGTTGGTTGTGAGCGAAAAAATTTGCGTTGTCCGTGAGCGAAAATTCGAGATAGATGCAAATAAAAAAAAAATAAAAATGTTCTACTCAAGTGGCAATCGAACCCAGGACTTCCGCGTGGCAAGTAACTGCCCTACTACAGAGCTTCACCCGCGCTTGGAACTGTTTCGAAAAAAACTGATGCGAATGTGATGTAGTGAAAGTACGGATTTAATATTGTGTGGCAGAAGCGCAGAATTGCCCCAGGCTTCAAAACGTGTGAGTTCTGTAACGAGTGATTGGTTTAAAGGCACACCAGTTACAGAGCGCACTGGCATAATTAGTCACCATTATCAGCAACAGCATCAACAATGTCTGCAGGTGCGCGTATTGCCTTACGGACGCGTAGTGGGCGCATCGCCAATTCGCAGAAGGAAGATTTATGGCGTAGTGGGCGCTTCCCAGTCTTACTCGCAGAAGGCATTCCAGGTTAGTTTCAAACGGCCAATTTTACGCCCGCCGACGTACAGCCATCCACTGTTTTAACCTGAACGCGCGAGCGTCGACCGCCAAGTCGATAAGCTCCGTATAACGGAGCGCAGTGGCGAAGTGAACGAGAATACCCGTATGCGTGCAGCGAACAGTCCCGTACAGCTTTCGTCTGCCAGGCTGTTATGCGAAACGGAACCAACCCTACCTGATTTTTTGTCCTTACTTTTTGTCCTGTTTTTGGCTTGCAGTGGCAGTTATCTTTTGTTTCCTTCGGGAAACACAGAAAAAAGAAAAAGACTTTTTGCGCGCCCGCGTGACACGGGTATAAACCGCATCTTCCCGAAGGGAACCCTGAGTGATGCGAAGCATCGGGGGGGGGGGGGGTCCATTGCTTTAATTGCGTAGACGAAGGTGAAACGGTTAACGAAGGTCTAGCCACTAATTGACGGGACTGTTGCTTCCATCACATTTCATCAGACCATCACACTTCATCGGAAGCATCAACGGCGTCAAGCGGAGGCAACCGAAGCAAGCGCTGCACTGAACGCGCGCAGCGCACTACCCGCTTTATATTCACACTTGAAGGAGAGGAGACTAGAGGAGAGTAGCGCATGCGCCGCAAGAGCAGAAGCGAGAACGCAGGAGAAGCGCAAGCAGGTGGTAGGAGAGAAGTGGAGAGAGTAAAGCGCAGCTGTTGGAGAGAGGTAAGGATGAGTTGCGCATGCGTAGTGTGAGTGCGGACGCCGACGCCGCGGGATAGACCCGAGCAAGAGATGCTTCGCATCTAAAAAAATGCTGATAGACACGTAGTATATAATCCGCGGATGTATATCACACGCTATCCGTCTCAAGCGCGGCCACTTTCCTTTTCCTATTAACTTGATGACAGTGTTACGAAAAAAGAGAAAAAAGGGAACGATAACGGGGCTCAATAGAGGTAGGGGTGGTGTCCAGTTCCCGGAACAGCTTAGCAGAAGACAGCTGCACGGGACTGCTCATCGCGCGCATGCGCGTATTCTCGCTAATTTCACCGCTCCTCTCCGTTATGCGGCGCTTATCGATTTGGCGGTCGATGCACGCGCGTTCAGGTTTAAAAAATTGGCGGCTGTACGTTTCCTTGCTGCGCTGTTGAGGTGTCCAACGAGAAGTGAACCTAGGCTAACGAGTGCGAATACTATGTGAACGGGGCCCGATTGTGCGATCGCGTCCTATTTTTAAAGGCGAAGCTCAAGCGTCCTCGAAGTGTACGAGGGACCTTGGTAATTTTTACAAAACACAGGCTAGCAGTTAGCCAACTAGCGTTGATTTTAGGCGAGTAAATACGGTACATAACATAGAATGTTTCTCATGTTATGTCATTTATGTTATTTCCTGCGTCTTAAGCTGTGCCAAGAAAATGAAGTGCCATTTGTGTCATTCCATTCACAACATAGCGTGTCCTCCATACTGTGGCATGCCATTCATTACTGCATGTTCCTCATGCATTGATGCACATATGCCATTTTAGTGAAACGAACACAATGGCGTCGCGACGTATGAAACATGCCATTTGCGAGTCATCTCAAGATATAGACGACATAGACGTGACACCATTCATTTCACGACGTGTCTATAATGTTTGTTATACAAGCAATGCTATTGAAGCAATACAAGCAACAATACAAACTTTGTTAAATAAGCAGGTAATCTGGTGCTCAAAGCGACAAAGTTAGCGTTACGAGGAAATCCTGTCTTTTATATCATGGAATACGTGTCATGTTGATAGCACGATCTTTCATCCCCTTCGCGATACGGTCATGGCATGCGAATATCATTTGCGTATAAATACCAATAAAACGAAACGATTACGACAGCAAAAAGGGGGCGTAAGCGCGACAGATAGATAGATAGATAGATAGATAGATAGATAGATAGATAGATAGATAGATAGATAGATAGATAGATAGATAGATAGATAGATAGATAGATAGATAGATAGATAGATAGATAGATAGATAGATAGATAGATAGATAGATACGTTCAAAGTGCATTTTGCTCGCCATAAATTGATTCATGAGAACTCCTTCGTCGAACCGATGCCTAATTACACATTTGTAAGAAACCGGGAGTAATTAATGGCATTAAAATTATTACATCCGTCGCCACCAAACACGGTGCGATCACTTTTCTTGGGGATAATTTTGTAACAATTTCTTGACTTTAAAATGTGTCCGCTAGTCATTTTTTGCACATCACGCCACGGCAAGAACTGATGTATATTGCGCATGATAAGCGCTATCTCCGCATAACAAAAAAAACAAGGACTACGAAAAGACAGACAGAAGCTCTTGTGTCTGTCGTACAACTTTTACCAGGAATCGCTACCAACTCGCAGAAACTCACTTCCATGTTATAGAACACCCATATGTTCCCTCAAATAAAAAAAACCTATCAAAAGAAATGCAGGGAACAGGAGCGCCCGTAAAATACTGGCGGCAGCCTTTCTCACGTACGTGTCTGATCTCGCTCGAACCTCGGAACTTGCCGCACACATACTTGTAGAAGTCTTGGCACGGGTCAACGTTGAAATCAAGTTTTGAACGCATCCGGGAAGCCAATGCGTGGCAAACACCCCACGCGCATTCATCGCGTTTTGGGCGACTGGAGGGACTAATGTGTCCCGGATCGATTGGTGACACTGATGTGTTCGCGCGCTGGCGTCCAGGCTGGTCCGATGGGGGTGTTATTCTGGGCGCCGAAGTTTTGGGAACATCGAGGGGAGCCAGTGTGTCCTCCTGGAGGAAGCGGCAGAGAACAAAGCGGTGATGTCACAAGGCATTGCTTTATCGGCCACACACGCGAGACACTTCATGTACTGGAAAGGGAATTTTTCTCCTAGTACTGCAAAGTTCAACGTGAGTAAATGTGCCTATTGCGCGGTGATATCCTGGGTAATAAAGTAATTAAAATGCACCGGTGTGCACCATATTGATGATTACCACTCTGATTACTCTGCTTGCTCAGCTCATTATTCGCGTCGCTGTCTCTCACTTGTTCTCCAGCGTAGTTATGTTTCATTTGATTCGGCACACGGGTGGTGCCTGCACACGCACACACGCAATTGTGGCATATCTAAGCCAATGGCATTGTTATATTTTTGCCTCTATTTATCATCACCTTGATATGTAATAAACTATATAACGTACCAACAAAAGAAAATGAAAATCATGTGCTAAGAATACACTATACATCTTTTTTTATTCAGCAAATTCAGTTGGTTTGTATTGACGCCACAGCAAAACAATGCAATGGTAGGACGCAGCTTCAAAGCTTTTTTTCTCAACTAAAAACAAAAACTACTTTGAATAAACTTTCCCTGGACGAAGTTGTTATGATTCTCAATCGTATCCGCTTTTCCGCTTACTTTTTCTTGGACCACCTTAGGGTGCTACAGACGTCTCAACATAGGCCAATGTAGCGTTTCTGCCAAGTTCAGGATTTAATTTTAGAGCCTATGGGCCGCACACAGGCAAAACAAAAATTTTAGCAGATAGTAAGTTTTATGAAGAGTTTTATAAAAAATAATTTCTGCATTTGAACTATAATTGTCTTCTGTAAAAAAAAATTCCCGAAAACACAATTTGCTCAACTTTACCTACGCGCTAAGGAGTAAAAAAATATAAAACTCCTGTAAGGAACTACCCTATAATGAAATTAGGATGCTCGAAAAACGCAATAAAGCAAGTGTTGAAAGAATTCCTGTAACGGTCGATTTATAGCGAATTTTTTTTTCGTACCTGTTTTTCCAACATTTCGTGAAGTTAAAATAGCGCTCACGCGCCCAAAAATTTTTGCCGCTCAAGTTATTTAGGTAAAATATTGTATTACTAATGTCTATATGTGTGTAATTTTATCAGATTTTTTTAGAGAAATTGAGTTTTGTCGAGCGTGGGACAGTTGGCGTGGAATGACCCTGCTTCGTTGGAGCATGTTTCGCAAAGAATTTTACTTTAACGTACGGTAATGTCTTGTAAGAAGGGGTTCATGGCGGAAACAGTTGAGCGGGCATACTGGGTACAATGAATATTTGTTCTGCAGCGTTGTACTGTACCTCTTTTTGTGCAAATACAATGGGGATCATAAAGGCCGTTTTGTAGCAGATGATGTAGCAAAGAAAGTGATTTGCAGCATGAGTTTAGTTTCGATAGAGGGCGTAATCAAAGCAGAGGAGACGGAGGACAGAACGCCCTCTTGCCTTTGTTGTTATTGCACTCTCTATCGAAACTTAAAGCATGCTCTATCGACAAAGCCAATCGTGTGCCATGTTGGGTATGTAGCACCTGTCTTCAGCATAGTAGCACCTTGCCTCAGCATGATGAATAGAGGAAGAAAGACACATTTATTACCTTGTTGTAAATACACTAATTTAAAGACAAAAGCTATAACGAACCGCATGCACCACGCGTACTTGAAGAAATACGTATAACCAGCCGAAAGGAAGAAAAAAACTATGTCATATCATTCTTTTCATTTATCACACCACAGCTAGCATATACAATCTATACGTTTTTTGTGGCATATTTTATAGTTCAATTTTTCACATCATCATCGTCATCATCACCAGCCTAAATACGCCCACTGCAGGGCAAAGGCCTCTCCCATGTTCCGGCAATCAACCCGGTTCTGCGCTTGCTGCTATCACGTTATACCTGCAAACTTCTTAATCTCATCTGCCCACCTAACTTGCTGTCTTCCCCTCACGCGTTTGCCTTCTCTTGGAATCCAGTCTGTTACTCTTAACGACCAGCGGTTATCTTGCTTACGCGCTACATGCCCTGCCCATGTCCATCTCTTCTTTATTTCCACTAAGATGTCCATAACACCCGTTTGTTCCCTGTCCCACTCTGCTCTCTTTTTGTCCGGACACTAAAGGCCAATAACAATTTATGTCAGAGTGAAAGCTCAATGTATGACAACTTCTAAAACGGCAATATTATCAACAGTAGTGCGCTACCTACCGAGAAATTAAGCTAAATGTATCACATGATGAGCGCCACGAGTGGGACATTTTCGAAGTGATCCCGATGACGTATGAGAGTCTGCCTACAATAAATCACTAGTAATCAAACTAGCAGCAATAAAAAAAGAACCTTGCGTGCATCAAAAGACGTAACAAAATGCTGCTTGTTCGTTTCCGTTTGATTCATGGAAGAAAGAACCTCTGTGGCGTTGCCATGGGGAACGGCGCGCGTGGTTCAAAGGTTCCGTTTTCGCCGAACTGCGCTTCGCCCGGCGCCCTGCTTCGCTCACGCGGTCGCGTCTCGGAGGTAGTTTCGGGATCACGTACTGCCGCGTGCGTTTTGCGCGCTTGTGAAAGTCGCTCTGACAGAAAGTTCGACAAAATGCTGCATGCATGTGACATTGCCGGATGCCCGAATGGTGCACAACGCCAGTGCTGCAGCAACGAAACCGATGTGTCTTTTCACTGGCTGCCGCGGAATGAACCCTTTCGCTGAATTGGGGCCCAGCGTCGCGAGCCAATGTCTCGTTGTCAAGTTCTCCGTCCACATCGATTGCGGCGATTGCGGCAAGCTTCAATGGTTTCGATAGCCGTTGTTGTTGCTGTTGGTCCCGCTGCTTTCGCTCTGCTGCTGCTAGTGTCGGCGGCCGCGCAGTAACGGCGGGCAACGTTGGGCACGGCAGCAGTGACTAGAGTGACCTAGAATAGGGGGAGTGTCCAAAGCGCCGCGCGAATACATGGGAGGAGCAAGGGCCTTTTGCGGTGAACTTCCGCGCCGCGGCGCTGCCGTCGCGGACCCGTGGGCTTTCTCCGCGGCGGAAGCCGCGTCAAAGCGGCGAGCGTCTGCTACGCGTGTGATATTTTGGCCGCTATTAGCTAAAATTGCGGAAATGTGGGCAATATTTAATACTGCGTCACTGCAACATAATACAGCAGCGACTCATCACACAGAAAACGCGTTTGTAAGTTTGTGTGTTGTGAAACGGGGATTTTGTATATATTCTTTCAGCTGGTTTGTCACCGCATTGGTCCACACTTCCGCGGCTGTTTGAGGAACGCATCCTGCGCGCACTTCAGCGTGAGAAAAGGCAATTAACTTTCTTTCGTGTAGAATGACGAACGAAAACTTGCTGCAGGAAAGAATAAACTGGAGATAACCAGGAGAACGTAGCACATAATGCACGTAGTAACTAGCTCATACATGCTAACGCGTTTGCACCCTTCATATCCTATCTTTTATTTCGTGCATTCGATTTGTTTTACAAGGCTGCCTACGGCGCTCTGCTGTTTCAAGCCATTTAATGCGAAGCCGAATGTGTCAGTCGGCGTGGCCACGGTACCAAAAGTAAAAAATTACTCGCGTAACTCGCTTCTCGTTCACTTGGTATACACGAAAATTGGCACGGAGGGGCACGAATGTACGTATGCCCAACACGACCGATAGGTCATGGCATCACTAACCTGTCATGCTTGCCGTTTGCGTAACGACTAACAATAATAATATGGTGTGTGGCGCGCAAAGCCGCTTTCTGTAGTCAGAAATAATTCTGACGATGTACGTGTGGTCTGACGATTTGTTTCTGTCAGGTGATAAAAACGCTGTGGTCACCAATATCGATCTCGACATGTAAGGCTTACCCATACATTTTGAAGAACTGACCGCACAGGTAAAATGTATGCGAAAAAATTACATGAAAAAAAAAAAGATGGTCTCTTATGCATTCGCCTGAGATGACTCGAAAACGAAAACTATCTTTTTCGTCAGTCCATGCATTGATCCTCCCTCGCCCCTCTCCGAAAGCTTTCTTCTGTACATAACGTGCTTTCGGACTGCCGACAGGATTGAAGGCATTGCAAGCTTTCTGCACCTCACCTGCTTTTACATTGCCTCTGTGATCGGCCCCCGATCACGGAGGCAATGCAAAGCGACCGTGTCACGTGATGGCGTCATCATATGACGTCACGTTGAATGACGTCATAGTAACGTCAGACGTTCTGTCGACGTCATCGCGTGATGATATTGTGCATCACTCGTGTTGGCTACGCGGGACGCCGACGGTCCATTTTCGTGTTTGATGAGGCATCTAAAGCTCTACCTTTAAAAAAACAAGACAAATCAAAGTAAATAAAACGATAACAGTGCATAATCGTGTATGCCTTACTTCACGTTACGAGCGATCGCCTGAAAACAAACGTGATTCTCAGTTCAGAGCAGCTGATTGCACGTGTCTGCGGGACAAAAGAGGCTTGCTTTACCCGTCTGGTCATCTCTTTATATTTATTTAAGAGATGACCAGACTCGCTATTTAAGTACTCCGGAGCTTCAGCACGAAATTGTGGTGGACGCTATATTGAGGTCATCAGGAAAAAGCGGGAAATTGCGGTCGGGTGCCCTGTTGGTGCGCACTCAACTGCTGCGGAAACAATTGTAGTTTATGTAACTACTCGTCTACATCTTTTTGTAAAATCTCTGATCCGGGCGAACGCTAACCTCCGAGAACCGTGAAAACATCTGAAGTTGAGAAAAGTTGAGAATAAGTTGTTTGAAACTGTTTTCATTTCGTATAGTGAAGGCTTGAAGCAATGCACGCATCTCGCTCGCGCGAACGTTTCATACTGACGTCAGCGATCCAATGCAACGTGCAATAACATATATATATTACCGCATGTTACATTTTTTCAGGCTAGGTACATAAGGGATCTCTGCATTTGAACAATTTTCTGAAGTGATTGAGATATTACACTTCTATTTGTCAATTTCTTACCGTATTTTCGTTCAGGCAGCTTGTACAGCAAGAATGGGGGCATTTGTAACTTTGTTGCATGATATGTAGATATTTGTAAAGCATTTTCTATATTACGCCTTTTATGCAAACTCTTGTGGAATAAAGTTAGTTTACCTTGCATTGCTTTTCTTTCAAATGTTTGCGCACGGTGAGCCTTGTTGTACGCTACATCAGAAGCAAAAACCTAAGCCAACAGCACTGCGGTCGTACCGCCGTCTCTACTCTTTTTTTTTTTTTGTTTCCCTTGCGTCTTCCCGGTGTGCTCGGTCCATAATAAAGATCTAGTGGAGGCTAATGAATTGTCGAATAAAGCGTTGTGCGTATGGCTGGCAAACCAGTGGCGACCATGAGTAAAAAGCTCGTAGTGTGAAGCGGTCACTGCGCGCAAGTATTTCAGCTGACTGCGCGTGCAATTTACTTTTTTTATTGCTCTTAATTCGAGCATGCGTGATGCTATTGACTGATTACTCGTTCGAATAAGGTTTTTTGTTTTCGTTCTTTGCGTGCGCGTGTCCGTTTTGCGCGTTTTTACACACGCACCAACGTTCTCGAACTCTGTGACCGGAACTAGGCCACGCTGATGCCGCTTGACACATGATTTTTTGCATTCTGTTGTCGCCCCAGCACTAACACAACGCTTAAAGATGGATAAGCTTCATTCCGCACCGCATTACTAAAGTTAAGTAGACTTCAAGTGCCCTGTGTGGAAACGCGGCGCAAGAAACTACAGCGCGTAGCAGACGCCCCTCGCTTTCCGCGCGCTTCCCGAGCGCGGAAAGCCCACGGGTCCGGCGCAGCAGCGGCGCGGCGCGGGAGTTCACGGCAAAAGGCCCACGCGGGAGCCGGCGCTTTGGACACTCCCCCTATTCTAGGTCACTCTAGCAGTGACATATGAAAGTATGATTTCAGGCGGGTGATTTGAAGTGCGCTAACGCGATGCGGACCACAAAAACGTGATTTTATTTCAAAATAAGCACTTTTTTGGCATAAAAGTAGCACTACGAGGTTTCTGGACCGCTATTTGAACAATCAACGTCGACTTAATATTTGCCTTTAGTGTCCCTTTAACGGTACCTCCCACATGACTACGCGAATTCATTCACACGTTATTGTGTAAAAAATCAAATTAACAAGAGATTTTGGCTTTACGCACACCATGCACTGTTGCATCACATATCCTGATTGCCGCTTGGGGGCCACGCTGAGAAGCCACGCTATCCATGGGCTCCGTACATTTTCCATGATTGCCAGCGGAAACTCAAGGATCTGAACAGTTCTTCAACGAAGAAACACGACGAAAGATCATCGCCTTCCGTGGACAACAACTTTTGCGCAAGAGGGCCCCTCGCTGGGGTACAACACCGACCTTCGTGAGCCGCCACGCCGGCCGCCCCGCTAACCCTCACTTGGCAAGCGACGACACTGACCCGCTGCATCAGCGGGTCTCCCACATCCTGGCCTGAGTGGAGACGCGGCCCCTCTCCGCGAAGGGCCATCTGCGGAGGATATGGACGTCGTTGGAGTGTAGGGAGAGACATTCTCCCAGGGGGTGGTGGTAAACACATTTATTAGAAAAAAGAAAACAAGGGAGGTATGGAGGCACTACCCCTTAAGGGGACGGCACCTACAAACAGTAGGTGGGGCTCCCTAGTACGGGACCCCATTGGCGTCGGCTGCTGCCTGGGCTCGTCGGGCCAAGGCCTTTTGGGCCTGAAGGTCAGAACAGCCAAGCAGGGTCGCCTCCCACTCCTCTCTCCCAGGAGGAATGTGATGATCCAGGGTGGATGGCGGCACACACCCGCCGACAATCTAGGACTAAGGAACGCTCGAGTATCGGCGACAGCTCAAGGCTGACTGACGAGACGCGTCAGCTGGTGATCAGACGCGACAGCTGGCGCAAGCACAGAACGCCGGCACCGTGACAGCAGCAACTGCCAGAGGAGGACTACAAGGTTATCTGACCAAGAGGGGGATATGCCACGACGCAGAGCTATGCGAGTATAAAAGACGCCGTACTGCATGCAGCAAAAATACCTATCGCAGACGCGGAGGAAGATATTCTCCGCGTGAACGCAAGGCAAAACACTTTCATCATGAGCACACCGAAGCTGGAACACGCGAAGCGTTACAGCCAACTAAAAGAGATCCAGATAGGAACAAGCGTCTTTGGTGCGGTGGCCTATATCACAGCGCCTGAAAACACTTCGAAAGGTGTTATAAAGAGAATCCCAGCCTACGATGAACCAGAAGACATCGAGAGAAGCCTTGTTAATGGAAGAAACCCGACAGTTCTCCACGCAAGACGCATGGGGCGGACGAACTGTGTAGTGATAGTGTTCGAAGGCACTAGCGTACCACACTACGTGTACTACGGAGGCGCTGAATGCCGCTGTGTATTGTACAGAAAAAAACATGAGCTGTGTACAACATGCGGCCGCCTAGGACACCGAGCGGATGTCTGCCCGGCACCCAATACCAAGAAATGTATAGGCTGCAGGATGTTGAATCCCGCCGAGGACCACCAATGTGACCCAAGGTGCTCTTTGTGCGGGAAGGCGCCCCTCACAGGAGACAAAAAAGGCCGCGAGCTGTTCAAAACACCGTATATACTAAAAAAAAAGGTATTGGCAGCGTGTACACAACCAACAGCAAAACACCCAGCAACGCAGCGATGACTCCGTGTCCTCTACACAAAGGGAAAGCGGAAGTAGAAGTCGTTCCAGTTCCTTCCCAGGACTTCCATCAACTGAACGGGAACACAAAGGACAGCCCCGGTCACGTCCTACATCAACAGTCCGGTCCCGGTTCACATCGAGGAGGAGGAGACCGACGTCACCAGGGAAGGCGGCCAGCGGGACCAGAGGAGCGCCAACAGAAAGAAGGAGGTTTAACGGTGAGCTGGGCAGATAAGGCCTCCGCTGCTTCGAAGGACGGGAATAGGTCTGCTCTAGAACAGGAAATTTATGATATTGAGAAAGCTCTCGAGAAGTTAACACGTGAAAATGCGGCACATAGAGAGGAAATGCGCCAGCTCCGCATAGCAAATGCGGAACTTCGTCGAAACAAAGGGCAGCCAGATTGCCTCCCGAATAATTCGGCTGTGGAATCGGGCAAAAATTTATCAGGTCCGCCTCCAGCAAAGAGGAGAAATACTGAGGAATCTAGCACAGGTGAAGTAACTGAAAGAATAGAAAATATTGAGCGCATGATAACTGAACTGGCAGACACCTTGCAGAAGCAGTATGCAAGCATACAAATACCACTAGCTGGTATGCAGCAAACTATCGAAGGAATAGACTCCAGAGTTGCAACGCTTGAGGGCATACAAAAAACTGGTCGCTCGATGGGAATAGGGCCGATAAAAGTCCACAAGCCTTATGATAGGCCCACGGGGACAGACGTCACTAGGGCCACCGGGGAATCGGTTGCAAGTAAACATAGACTCACGTAACCATTACAAAATTTGGCAGTGGAACTGCCGAGGGTACCGCCGGAAAGAGGGCAACCTTCAGCAGTTCATAAAACTCAAGGAGGCACCAGATATCATCGCTCTACAAGAAACGGGGGGAACAGCCAGTTTGGCAAGATATAAAACATATGGTACTCCGAACGAGAAGACGCCGGTCTCAACTCTATAGTTAAAAGAAATTTAGCTGTTCTAACGCACGATACGGGCGTTTTAAACGTAGACCATGTCCTAATCGAGATAATCCCTAGACGACAACGTGAAGGCAGCTTATTTATACTAAATGTTTATAGAAGCCCTCGAAGTAACAAATGCGATTCGGAGAGCTCATTCGAAAAACATTGACCATAGCCAATCATCAGTCGGTGGCAATTTTGGGAGACTCTAATGCTCTTCACCAGACCTGGGGTTATAAAAGCGACACTCCAAAAGGCAGGAATCTTTGGCTTGAAGCGCAAAGAGCCCACCTTACCCTAATGACAGACCCATTAACACTGACCACACTAGGCAATAGCGTCAGCATCGATGCTACGCCGGATTTTACATTTATCAGAAATATGGCCGACGCACAGTGGAGAAATACCCAGGAAAATATTGGTAGTGATCATTTCATCCTTGAGACCGTAATAAATGCCGGCCCCCCACGAAAGAAGGGAAAGACCCTGGGCATTGTAGAATGGGATCTTTTCCGCAACATACGGGCTAAGCAAACCGGGGCAGATGGAGACACCATTGAGGACATTGAGGTCTGGGCACAGGAACTCCACGCACAGTGTAAGGAAAACCACAAAAAATATACCAGAGAAGGCAGGGCTAGAAAACGCGGATGCAAAGCTGCTACATTTATGGGAAGCACGGAGTAGCATACAGGCACGATGGAAACGAAAAAGGCTCAATAGAAACCTTAGACGGAAAATAGCGCAACTCGATAAGGAAATCGAGAAACACGCAAATAGACTGACGCGGCAAAACTGGGAAGCGACGTGTAACATAATGCAGAGAGAAGTAAACTCGGCAAAGACATGGAATATCCTCCGACACTTGATTGAACCAGAAAAAAGCCAAATTGAGCAGACGCACAACATAAATAAGCTAACCCACCAATACGCAGGCAATGAGGCGGAATTACTGCAAGAAGTCCAATCACTCTACATAGGCGACGTAACCCAGATTCCGTTACCGCCTTATAATGGAATTGAAAACCCAGATTTGGACACGCCTATTACGTTAGCCGAAGTTAGAGGAGTAGCTGCATGAATTGCGCCAGAAATCAGCACCGGGACCCGATGGCATCAGCAACAAAATGCTACGGGATCTCGACGATCCCACAATAAAGGCGATTACAAAATACATGAATGACTGTTGGGAGAAGGGCGCTATCCCTCAACAGTGGAAAACAGCGCACATAGTCATGATTCCAAAGTAAGGAAAAGTGCTGAGGCTCAAAAACCTAAGGCCAATATCGCTAACGTCGTATGTGGGTAAATTAATGGAACACGTGATACTCACGCGTCTCGGATGACCATAACCTTTTCTCGCACACGATGATAGGCTTTCGATGTAAACTTACCACCCAGGATATCGTGCTTCAAATTCAACACCAAATTATAGGGACGAGCACGAAGACAAGAAATAACAGAGCTATATTAGGCCTAGATTTAGCTAAGGCCTTTGACAACCTTACGCACGAAGCTATTTTGGAAAACCTCCAGACATTAGGAGTAGGGAAACGCACGTACGAATATGCTAGAGATTTCCTATCAAACAGAAAAGCCCGGATTTCGATTGGACAGATAAAATCAGATGAATTCAATTTAGGGAGACGAGGTACACCACAAGGCTCAGTTCATTCCCCGTTACTTTTCATTGTGGCCATGATAGGGCTTCCGGAGACGTTGAGCACTGTGGAAGGGCTACATCAGAGCTTATACGCTGACGATATTACGCTGCGGGTGTCAGGGGGCAGCGACGGCTACATCGAAGCTACCCTCCAAGAAGCAATACGCCGAGTAGAGGACTATGTGGGTACTAGGGGACTTCAATGCTCCCCGCAAAAGTCACAACTCTTGATTTACCGCCCAAGTAGAAGTGGCTATAAAACCAACAACGGTACGCCAAAAATACGACTGACTGCGGGGGGGGGGGGGGCAACAAATACCGGCAGTTGAGAGTATACGGGTGTTAGGCATGCGGATACAAGCAAACAGGCGAAATAATGAAACGATAAAGCATTAGAAAGGGGGACGCAACAAACAATGCGCCTGACCGCTATAATCTGAAACCGACACAGCGGCATGAAGGAGTCCAACCTAATCAGGTTAGTGCAAGCTTTCGCCATAAGTCGAATAGCCTACGTGGCTCCTTAGCTTAACCTCCTTATGGCAGAAAAAAAGAATTCAAGCATTCATAAGGAAAGTGTATAAACAAGCACTTGGTATATCAGTCAGTACACCCACGGACAGACTACTTGCATTAGGTGTACACAACACCCTAGATGAATTAATAGAAGCTAACAAAACGGCCCAATATGAGAGCCTAGCTCAGACGCCTACGGGCAGGAGGATACTTGACTGCCTCTACATAGGCTATGCAACGCAGCAGGGAAACAAGGCCGACATACCGCGAGAAATACGCGAAAGGATACACGTTCTACCGATCCCCAGAAACATGCACCCGGAGCATGACGCAGAAAGGCGTGCGGAGAGGGTGAAAACCCTCAGAACTAGATACGCAAACATCAAGGACGTGGTCTACGTTGACGCCGCGACATATCCACATGAACGAAGAATGGCTGTAGCTGTCGTAAATGGAAGGGGTAAGATAGAAGCCAGCGGCTCACTCCGAACGCATAGCGCAGAAACTGCAGAGGAATCAGCGATCGCATTGGCAATAGCTTGAACGTCGGCCAGACACATAATTAGTGACTCAAAGACAGCGGTGCGAAATTGTCTAAGAGGGCGAATCTCGTCGGAGGCGTTTAGAATTTTAACCACTCACAAAATCAATAGCCACATAGAAATAGTATGGACAGCAGCGCACGCCTCTATCCCTGGAAACGAGGCGGCTCAACCAGTGGCTCGAGGACTCACACACCGAGCCAGTGAGCAGCCTCAGCCAGAGATGAGAGAGGAGCGCATGGTCAGTTACAATGAAATCACTAAGTATTATAGATTGGCGAGGGCCCTGTATCCCCTTGCTCACCCGAGACTCAATAAGACACAGACGGTGGTCTGGCGCCTTCTCCAAACCAACACTTACCCGAATCCGGTGGCCTACAGCCGTTATTCCCCCGACCAATACGATAGCAAATGCCAGCTATGCAGGGAACGGGCGAATCAGCGACTCATTCTGTGGGCTTGCCCTCAGGCGTCCCTACAGAGTCGCAATATAAATAATGATGAGCAGTGGGAGGCCTTACTGCTAAGCTCGCATCCGGAAGAGCAACTCTGGGCCGTCCAGCTGGCCGAAAACGCCGCCAGGACCCAAGGGCTACTGGCCGCCGTTTAGGCGGGGACCTGTTCCCCAAACCGCTGAACCCGATAAAGTTATTTCTCTCTCTCCCTCTCACATATTCCTGCCGTGCTAAAGTTTCTCGCACTGCTTGCGCTAGCCGCAGGGGCGCACAACATTTGCCTTTCCGAATTGTGAAGACGTCGGCAGTCGTTGTTCTTAACCTCCACCACTGGAGCAAATTTAGATTGTGTTTGTGGACCTCTGCATAGTGAACCTAGCTGTCCAGCTCATACCTTCATTTCTGTCGTTCCCGATCGTCGTGCCACTCTTCAATGTCATCTATAGACCTCCTCTTTGAGGGCTTCTCCTTGCAATTTTCAGCAGTGTATGTTATGCACGGTTTGCACCGTACAATATTTTTCATTTTATAATAGTTTATACCTTCCTAACGATGTTGTACCGGCAGAACGTGGTTATTGGACCACGCGGGCAATGGGGGGGGGGGGGGCACACTGGGCCAGTGCCCCCCCCCCCGAACTTTTCTTTTGCCATGGCATACAGAGCTCAAAATGACACTCGATAGCATTTGCCTGCCAGACCCCCCCCCTTCAAATCAAGGAGGTGCCCCCCCCCTGAAAATAATTTCTGGCTACGCCTTTGCACGCGGGTAAAACTGGCAGGAGGTGGACGAAGCGATTTCGATGTAATTTCGGGGTGCGTTGCAGTTTGGAAATCAAGGCGCGAATAATCTTCTCGACACTTACTCATTGGATGCGCATGGTTCGAGCTAAAGGGCCATCACCCGGCACGGAATTCGTAATTTTCTTTTTTCAAGCCAGATATTTCGTCAAGCGAATATACTTTGCCCCACGCCTTGTTTAAAGGACCTTTGCTATTCTTACACTTTCCAAAGCTGTTCCGTTAGTATCATGTAGCTCTCGCACTGCATAGTGAAGGGGTCTCAAACACGCGGCCCGCGGCCCGCACATGGTTGTCTTCGTCCCATTTCTTTTATTTTCTTTATAAGTACGTTTTTTAAGCGACACAACCTTGACAGGGCTAAAGTATTTTTATTTCGTGAGGCACCTCCTGCGGGCACCATGTGTTGATACAATATCATGAAACAAAACTATACATTTCAGTATCGGCGTCCAGATTTTATTCATTTTGGAGAAAGGTATGCATATGTTGTTGGAATTCTGCCGCCGAATACCCTTCCGAAATTACCCATATATGAGATATGGAAAATATGTCTCAAATCGCAACGTTAGCTGACATTTGGTACAGCAGACCCCCACCCCCTCCTCCTATCTTCGTCACTGTCCTGGCCCTTGCGGGAGTAAACTTTCGTGAATGAGGCCCGTTAGCTGCGTTGAGCTTGAGACCCATCATATAGCAGAACAAGACGAAAGCTCCGACGTTAAGAATGTGGACACACAAAGCAGGCTGCACCTGCCCATCTCGCGTCGCGTGACCACTGTGAGCTGTGACGGAGCCACGGAAAAAGAATGTTCTCTGTAGTGATTCTATCTAACGAGACTTTCGTTTTAGTGGAGGGCTGGAACTTTCAGGCACGTTTCCCCGCCTCGGAGCTCTGTGATTGCTCTTTCGAAGATACGTTAGAGGTATAAATGTGTTATATTACATTTATTACAGCGCTTACAGAGTAACATTTGAGATATAAAACAATAACGAATGCAAATAAAGCACGTAATAGCGAGATGTTACCTATATAGGCGTCTGGTCTATTTACTTTGAGATCGCCTGTTTCAGAAAAATCATCTGCAAGAAGCAAAGACATTCTGTACTTGTCCCTCATAAAACTTCTCCAAATACCTTGCCCCACAAAAAAAAAAAGATCGTCTTTTCGAGATAAAATGTGAAAACGTCTATGTAAAACGCATGTGGAAGAGACTAAAAGGGACGCTGAAGTGAAAAACCATTTCCTATTATTAGTAAATTACTCTTTAGAATTCCAAAATCACGAAACTCGCCGCGACAAGACTCTTGGTAAGCGAGAAAACGCACAACAAGAAAATGTGGGTGGCGACGCCACCTTGAAATTCGCGCGCTGGGGCTTACGTAGTTCCTAATCAGTAAAAATGAAGTACATTGGCCTCTGAGGGGGCCATAAACATGACATACCCAGTTTCAAATTTCGTTGCGCCAGTGTCCCCCAAAATACGACAAATACAGTTTCAAATCTGTGACGTCATATGCGCAGATTTCAGGGCGAAATTAAAAGATGGAACTTTGTTCTTGAGTTTCTCCTCTATGAATAAATCATGGTGGTTAAATGAATGACATTCGAGTTCTAAGAGTACACTGTGTCAGCTTGAACCGATTCAGTGTTTCGCTTTAGTGTCCTTTTAAGAACGGAGCAATGTCTAAGCCAGGCCCGACCTGAGCCCGCCTCCTCAAACCCGGACCCGGCCCTGAGACCGAAGCTTCAGGCCCACGCCCGCCATGAAAACTACATCGGCGGCGTCACGTGTTCTACGCCAATTAGCCCACTACCCCTCTTCAAGTTCACTGTACCACGGCAGGCATAGGCGTGCGCAGGGTTGCCCTTCAGGGGAAGGGGCAGTCGAACGTTTATCGCGGCGCGACCCCTCCCTATTAGGTGAATGTATGGGGCAGACGTTGCGCCCCCCTCTTCGGTGATTAGACGTGTGTGCCATCATCCGGTGCTGTCATCATCGTCTCATGCCGCTTAGTGCCAGGCAGGCAAAACCATGCACAGCCGAGCCATCCATGGCATAGCCATGTATAGCAAGGCGGCGAGAAAGGGAAGTGAAGATGAAGAGGAGTGGGGTGAGGGTGAGAAGGAGGGGAAGGAAAAATGGAGGAGGAGGAGGAGGAGCGAGTACGCAGTCATAATATCATCATCATCATCCTGTCTACGCCCACTGCAGGGCAAATGCCTCTCCCATGTTCCGCCAATCAACCCGGTCCTGCGCTTTCTGCTGCCACGTTATACCTACAAACTTCTTAATCTCATCTACCCACCTAATTTTCTGTCTCCCCCTTACGCGTTTGCGATCTCTTGGAATCCAGTCAGTTACCCTTAATGACCACCGGTTATCCTGCCGACGTGCTACGTGCCCGGCGCATATCCATTTCTTCTTCTTGATTTCAACTATGATATCATTAACCCCCGTTTTTTTCCCTGACCCAGTCTGCTCTCTTCCTGTCTCTTAAGGTTACACCTATCATTTTCCTTTCCATCGCTCGCTGCCGTCATAGTATACTGCCATAGTATACTATGCCACAGTTATAGTATACTGCCGACTTATGTCGCCGCTCGGCGTACCGCAGGAAAAACCATGTATAGCATAGCCATGTATAGCAACGGGATGGGAATGGAAAGTGAGGGTGTGGAGTGTTGGGTGAGGATGGCAGAAGGCAAAGCATAGTATAGCACCGTGTGTAGTGTATATTATAGCAGCAAGGAGAGGGAAAGCGAAGTGAGGGTGAGGAGGAAGGAAAGGGGGAGGGGATACACTCATCCTAGCCGTGTATTGGCCGCGAGATCGAGCGGAGTCGCCGCCTGGCGGCTACTGGCTGAAGCGCGCCTAGTGTGGATTGCTCCATGCGTCGTCTGCTAGCCGCGTTGCGTTTGCATGTGCGCGTACGTCATGCAGGGCCTCAACAGGCAGTTTGTTCCGTTGCGTTGGTGCAACTTTAACCGCTCGTACGTATGCCTAACACGATGTAAAGAAGCATTTGGCCTTGATCGGCTGTATATGTACTGTAATAAGATCAGTGAGTGCACTTGTCGAGAGTGCTGTGTGTGGTCGTCGTACCATCCGTTCACGAGAGTCATATCAGTGTAGGTGCCGCTCTGTGGTTCAAGCGCATTGCAAAGTGCACTTGGCGTTGTCTTAAAGACGAGAAGTATTAAATCTCATGTGAATATAGCCTTTTAGCGGCTCGGTGGTTAAAAAAAGGCTCTCATGCACTTGCGCGTTGTTGTTAGGTGTATAACTTCGGGACTGTCGTTTATAGGTTACGCGACGAGCTTTAGTTGTGTACGGTCCTGGTCCCACTGCAGAGAAATATTTCTGTCAAGTCACGTCTGATGCTTCGGTACTTAAATTGTCCCCTAAACAGAACAGAAAATGGAATGACACGGAAATCGCAAAGCTGAGTTGCCTTGCGCAATTATAACTTGTGGCGAAATGTATACAAAGACACCCGTGTACTTGCGAGGTAGCTTATGCCTGTCAAATTTGCGCTTTGGCAAGTTCAGTGTCGGAAGTGCGTCAGGCCTCAATCTATTCCGTGAAAACCCTTAAAAAAAGAGCGAGCGAGAAAAACATATTCATCAAGATCAGCAGTGGCGATAAACTCGCTCGCGCATTTTCATCGCTTACGTGGCGTGTGAGGGCTCATAAAACGATACCATTTACTATGCACCAGATCGTGCATACACACTTGCCGCGTTTCGGTGCACGTACTTGCTCTGCGGAACACTGAGAACTGTTCCCGCGGCCGTGTAAACACAATGAAACATGCGCGAACTACAAAAGGGCTAGGGGACTCTCGTTTAAACAGACTCATAGCCAAGCGCGAACAAACTTTGCATTCACAGCGCAGACGGTACATGAATGACACAGAATAAATTCCATGAAATAATTTTCTTCTTTCTCGATTGATTCTCACTTAATTTTCCTGCGGAAGTGTAGGAAAATCAAAGCACATGGAAGCTTCCCCGAGCGTTCGCTTACTACAACCGTCTTCATGCTCGTAGTGCACAGCAGCAACAAGGATATAAACGGACACATTAGCGAAGTTATCGCTGACTACTCACCATCCGTTCTCGTTCGTGAACGCTAGAATGCACCGTCGTCGAAGTGCTTGCTGCACACCATCGCGTACTTGGAAGGCGTCTTGCCGTTACGAAGCCTAACGAGCCACAGTCGGCGACGTTCCGCGTCGGTGGGATAGAAATTGAAGCTTATCCCTCGCTCTGTGTTGTATGTGCGGCATTGTGGCACCGAACAAAACCTCACCATCGATAACGAAGAGTTTTCTGCGGGTACGGAACACAAAATCACGATGTGAAAACAGAAGCCCCGTGCACTTCTACACATACCACACGAAACCAGTATCCACACTAGCGGGGTGACGGTGCTGCCACCTCTAGGTTGATCTCGCCGCGAATAGTGCAATATAGCAAGGGGGCAAAAAAGGGCACTATGGTTGAGCAGCAGAGAAAGGCGGAGGGGAGAGGGCGCCACTGCACAACGTCCACTACGCTAGGTGGCAGCAATAAGGCCTGCTGGCTCCCTCGTGACGTCACAGGCCTTGTACGACGGGGACTGGCGCTATCGTTCGTGGCGAAGTTTGCGCCTTCTTGCAGTGGCATCATTGGACGGATTCGGTTTGTCGATGCCATACAAAAGGCTAGAAAACAAAGCTGACAGTCGTACGCTGCAGGCGGAGCCCCCGCCTGACGCAGCCACGGGCGATAGCCTCCCTCTCTGTCGAACAACGCCTGTGACGTCACGGAGACGCGTGCAGGCCTTTCAACTTGCCTAGGTAACGTTGTACTCCATCGCAAATAAATGTTTCCTTTCCCGCCATGGACGCCGACCAGGCTGCACTCTTGGAATGCCACCGCTTGATCGCCCGTGAAGGCGAGCGTCACTGAAGGACAGGCAAATTCCTGCTTCGCCCTTCCTACAGCTTTCACGTTGAGTGCAACTGCACAATATTTTTATCAGGGTTTTCGGACAATTAAATGACACCGGCGCATGTCAGGAGTGTCTGGAAGACAGCAAAGAGCGTCACTCGTTACTCGCGCCGCTCAAAATATATTGATTAGTCTTTTGTGCTCACCGTGGTGGTTTCACCTAGTGGCTTGCTGGAGAGAAGGACTTCGAACCCAATCGCACTGCACATCAGTCCTAGCCCCACAAGCAGCAAGGTGACGACCGATACGTTGATCCAGTTGCGCTCTTGCCCCTGCTCAGTGTTATACTGGGAACGACGGCCCTTCCAAAGAATGTTTTCTTCCGACTCCATGGTTATCGTTGCCTATATATGTATATAAAAAAGACCAGCTAATTACGAAACTGTGAACAGCAATACTACTCGTGAAGCCATTGAGCTGTACATAAAGTTCTGAAAATGTACAGGCTGCAACTTTTGTTGAACTAAATATTGAACATGGTTTGCTAAACAGCACTCAAACCAGGTTTGCATGCATACAGATGCCCTTTAAAATGGACGAGGGGACGACCACCGCCGTTGATCAATTGGTAAGGAAGTAATTGGAGGTGGCAGGTTCGGACCCGGCCCGCGGCAAGTTATCTTTTCGTCTACTTCACTTTCTTCACATATATATCAGGGTTACTACAATACACTTAAAGCAGTATAATCAACGTCCCCTATACCTTCCTTCGCTTCATTATTTGCTGGTTTTCATTAAGGTTGTGTCACACAAAGAAAGAAGCCCTCAAAATTCCCTTCCTTCATTCATAATCATACGGTATTTTTGGCACGTGAAACCTCAGCAGTTATTATTATTGATACATTGTCTATCCTGTTCTTCCATTATGTGGTCTTTACAGCGAATATGTCATATAAGGCTTAAGTTTGATCAAATATTGAATCAGAAAATCTGCCACATTACCATGCTTCAGCCGAGTGTGCACGGAGATTTGAACGAAAGAGGCGGTGATCGCATTCACTCTATAGTCAGCCGTTTCCTACGTGCGAAATGAAGCCGACTATCAGGCCGGAGAGGATAGAGCCACAACGACGTGTTCACAAGCACACCGAACGATTTCGATGATGGTGATGGCCTTCGAAATCTTTGGCTCATACCCACTGGCAAGACGTGTGTGATTTTACAGCGAAAGCTGTTATGAGATCACAACGAGGGCCGTTTTTGGCGCTGTAGTTGTCCGCTGCCGCCGCCGTTGTCCGTAACCGCTATCGCTCGAAATTAGAAAAAAAAACGAAATAAAAACATTTTCCGAATGGAACGAGGTTCGAACCGGGGCCGTCTGCGTGGGAGCCCAATATCCTACCTCAGAGCCATGCCGGTGCTTGTAACTGCTTTGCAAAAAGACCCTATACAGTCCTCATGTCGGGAAGGAACCACATTAACATACGTAATGTAGCGTGGTCGAAGAGTAAAATAACAACCAAGCGTCACACAACGCGAATTCTGTAACCAGGCGTCACACAATGGGAATTGGCCAACGAGTGGGTTGTTGAATGCTTGCAACCTATTACAAAGGGCTCTGCCATAATTCTTGATCGTCATCAGCCACAGCATCAACAAAGTGCAACTTAATGCTTTACAGGTGTTTAGCAGGTACCACGGTTCTCCGCAGAATGACGAAAAATTGCATAGCGGCTGCTTCCCTAGTTCACAAAAATTATGATGATTTATAGCGTAGTGGGTTCCTCCCAAGTGCACTTCTATTGGTTGCCAAGGAAGCCAATAAGGCTCCCATTATCCATTTCCTCAGGGTCTCAATAAAGTTAATTCCCTCTCTCTATCTCTTTCTCACGTTAGTGTATACTATAAAGCGTGGTGGGAGAATGAAATAACGACCGGGCGTCACACAATGCGAATTACGTAACTAATGGGTCATTTAAAGCTCCCAATCCATTACAAAAGGCTCAGTCATAATTCTTCATCGCCATCAGCCGTCGCATCAAGAAACTGCACATAATGCTTTAAAGACGGTACCTCGCTTCTCCGCAGAATGACGAATAATGTCGTGGTGGGTGCTTCCAACTTCGCAAAAATTATGATTTGTGGCGTAGTGGGTACGTTGCTAGTGTAGTTGTATTAGTAGCCAAAAGAAAGTTTATAACGGGCTCTAACAATGCTGCTCTTCAAGCTTACGTTGTGACTGTGCTGCGCTTTTCGCGCAGGCATGGCGTTTTTTTTATTTTATTTTTTGCTGCTGTACCTTTCCTAATTACTCATATTTAAAAAGTAGCGTGCACACATTGATGACGCTAACGCTCAGAAAACCATTTTTATCGTAATTTTCAGCTTATTTAGATTCCTTGCAATGCGAAGGCTTCCCCGAACGACTTCCAGTTTATCTCGGCTTGTGCGGGCTGACTCCATGTTATTATCCCTGCGGACTTCTCAATTTCGTCACTCCATCTAACCCGCTGCAGTCCTCGATTGCGATTCGCATGCCTTGGCAACCAATGCTTTGCTCTAATTGACCCTATGTATCTCATGACCGACCCACGTTCAATTTCTGGATGTGATCTGGAATATACGCCGCTTCTGTGTCTTCCCTTGATCCAGTCGGGCCCCTTCCGATCTCTGAATATTACGCCCATCACGTCGCGTTGCGTGAGCCTAGCTTCTTCTTTTGTTTCTTTGTTATCTTCCTTGTTTCAGCCCTGCACGTTAGAACTAGAAATTGGCAGTGTCTGTATACTTTTCGCTTTAAGGACAGCGGCAGATTGCTGATTGTTAGTTTCGGAGTATCCAGCCAGTCTTTATTCCTAAACGAATTTGATTTTCGTAAGCTAGGTTCAGGTTACCAATTAACCCTTGTATACATATTCCTGGGCACATTCTTATGGCTCGCTTCCAATCGTGAACTGTCTTAAACCTTTGTGAAGCAGCGGGATTCATGTGTCCCACTTTTTTTCCTCGCCGTGTTCTTTCCCCGTCACTGTTGCCGTGCCCAACGTTGCCCGCCTTTACTGCGCGGCGGCGTGCACTGGCGGCGTGCATCATTCGGGCATCCAGCAACATCGCGTGCATGCGGCATTTTGTCGAACTTTCTGTCAGAACGACTTTCACGAGCGCGCAAAACACACGCGGCAGTACGCGATACCGAAACTACCCCTGAGACGCGACCGCGTGAGCGAAGCGGAGCGCCGGGCGAAGCGCAGTTGGGCGAAAACGGAACCTTTGAACCGCGCGCACCGTTCCCCACGGCAACGCCACAGAGGTTCTTTTTTCCATAAATCAAACAGAAACGAACAAGCTGCATTTTATTACGTCTCTTGATGCACGGAATGTTCCTTTTTGTACTGCAGCTAGTTTGATTACGAGTGATTAATTGTAGTCGCACTCTCTCACGTCATCGGGATCATTTCCAAAATGTGCCGCTGGTGGTACTCACCGTGTGATACATTTAGCTTACTTTCTCGGTAAGTAGGGCACTGCTGTTGATAATATTGCCGTTTTAGACGTTGTCATACATTAAGCCTTCACTCGGACATAGGTGGTTATTTGCTTTTAGTGTCCCTTTAACGAGCAAGCGGTCATACTGTCATTTGGGCTTTCTAAGATAAATAATGACAAATTTCAAAACAATATTATGAACAGACAAAAAGTGACTAACACGGTAATCTTTTTGTTTCGTTTCTGCAACCGAACACAGCAGAGCAGACATTCCTGTGGCTATAAGATAACGAAGTGCTGCCAGATGATAAAATTACTGGAACTTTTATTACTAATCCTAACTTCTGAAATGGAGCTACAAGGTATCTTTTTCTGTGATTAGAATAGCGGCGACAAAATAAAAATAAATGCTCTATTGTTTCGATTTCATTGCAAAACATGCATAAGTAGGACACCTTGAGTCCAGCTTTATGTAGGTAATAATTCAATTACGGGATTCTACATCTTAATCTGAGGTAAGAAACTTCTAACTGGCGAGATAAACACCACTGTTTATTCCAGCAATATCTTAGATGTGCGAAGTATTCAAATTCATCCACTGAGAATTTGCCTATTTCGCTTTGCAAACAAGCATTTCTGAATCTTAATGCTGTCGCGTAGGCCGTTTCTGTTAAAATTGGGATGAGGGTCCACTCAGGGATATTGTGGCCAATGAGTCAGCCATTTCGTTCAAATATAATCCGCGGTGGCCTGGTACGCATAGCAACTGAACTTTTTGTAAGTTTGTCGGTATTAGGTGTCTAAATAAACTAATGAGTGTTAAATTTGTTGCCGCAGAAAGTGCAGTACATACTGAGAGAGAATCTGTAATTATCACTGATGTTGAATCATTTCAGGGAAGTTTGCGTAGTGCTAAAACAATTGCCAATAATTCTGCAATGAATATGGGAGTATAATCTGGAAGTCGAACCGAAAAAGACCAGTCAAGGGAAGGAGAGAAGATGCCAACCCCAGCCATTTCTTTTGATACTGATGCATCAGTCGCATTATATTGCTTATTTTCAGGTGAGCTAGATAATCTTCTAACTTAATATTTAGATACCGAAATGGCATTTGTTTAGCATTAGAAGGGAAAATATCGTCAAATTGTATGTGAAGTGTGGAATTAAGAATTCCTGTTGAGCCAATATGTTTAATTTTTACAGTCAGTGGTTCTAGCAGCGCTTGTATACATATAATCTGTGGGTTGTGTAGTGGCGACCATTGTTTTGAATGCGAATTACTTCTTAGCGGACCTTTGGCACTTTGAGCGTTTCTACCTACGTATCTATCTATCTAGCCGCCTACGTCTGGGTGTTCTCATGATCGCCCCCTTAGCTTGGTGTAGACCAAAATTGGCATGGGAGGGTAAGAGGATTTGACGAATATGACTGTCGGGTCATGACATGAATAACGTGAAAATCCTGCCACGTACGTCGTGAAACCCTTTCCTCTAGACACATGTGGCACACACCCGTTTACCACTGGCCGTGGTGTACGGGTATGCGCCACAGGTGATTGACAGTTTATATCTACTCAGGAACGGCGAGAACAGTCATTGGTAACTTATATGCAAGAGCGTTAAGAAAAACCGACATCGGCAGTGTTGACCCGACGAATGGAAAGAATGAAAATTGGGATCCCACCAGGAATCGAACCCAAGCATTCTGCATGGCAATCAGGTATTTTACCACACAGCCATGCCAGGTCTAAAACTGGTGTGGAAAAACAGTCTATGCAGGCGTAATGGTGGTGCAACGTCAATTGTGGTTGTGGTGCTGGCCATCTAATTTTGCAAGAAAGCAATAAACACTACATGATACTCCTACAATGTGTACTCCTATGATACAGGCGTCATATCAGATTAACGCCGGTGGTTCCAGTGTTGGCTCCGCTTTTACAGCAGTCTAATAAACATTGCATTTGTATTCCGATGATTCAGCTAGCTATATTGAAGCATTGCTCGACCCCGGAGGAATACATTAACATAAGTTACGTTTAATATTCACATCATCGCACCGTAAAGTGCACTTAGTCCGCCAGAACGATGCAGTGTCTTTTCATTTCTTACAAGGCTGGGTGATGGCCTCATGCTGACCGAGCATGATGCCAGATTGATTGTCAGCCGCTTTGTAGACTAGGCTACGTAGGCCACATACGCCCAGGTAGTGTACGAATACGACAAGCGCCATTCACTGATGTAGGTCTACGTAGCACTATCCAGGCCTACCAGCCTCGACTGCCTATATCGACAGACAATTTGTCGACGAACTGACCGTGGCATTCACAATTTTCAACAGCTGTACTATACCTCATACTTCACTACACAGGGACCCCTCGTCACCGCTATCACGAAGAGAATCCGATAACAAGTCATGACCAGTTGCTGGTGCTCACTGATCACGGTGACGTTGACCTTCAAGAGCTGTCAAGAACCTCTTCCACACACGCACACGGGTTCGTGAAACGTGCGTCTCCATCATAAGGGACAAGTATAAGCACTACATATCAGCTTACCGCTTCTGATGCTAGTAATACCCACGCTGCCGTTGGCAGCGTTACCCAACCGTAAACAACTGGTTATATAACACATATGCGGCTCTTCAACATATATGTGTGCGTATAAAATTTATACAAATCTTTAGCGTCATTTCGTAACGTTTCGCTCAGTAAAATAATTACGCCATTGTCACCTTACCGCCGCATGCTTCGCATAACACCGACGCGGGATCTGCCGAATTTTTTTCAAAGAATAAATAAACTCGGTTCTCTAATGAAAACGTAAAATGATCGTCTCTGAGGCGAATCGTATATCTTTAAGAATGTTTGAACAGTAAGTATTTTGAACTTATCTAACAAAGACGGTAGTCGCGCTTCCATGTACAACACATTGTCAGCAAGAAACTTTTGAAGTCCAAGGTACAAACGCGTAGCTTCCCTTTCCAATAGTACCAAGGGTCTCATTTTGTAAGGTGCGCCTGCCAGAAAATAAAACACCCGAATTCCAAGATAGGCCGCAAATACAGTTTATGAATCATAAGCAGAGTATCTCTTATCAATCCCGTCCGATGGTTACCAAGCTTCCGCAGCCACCCCACTGCATTGCGCGTGTTGCCTTAGAGTAGACTTCTTTAATATGACTTCTCCAATATTATGCTTCATTATATATGATGCCCAAATGTTTAAAGGAATCTACCTGTGGAATGAGCTCTTGACTATATATCAGCGAGATCTTGACAGGTCCCTTAAATGAAAACGCAAGAAGCGCGCTTTTCTTGACGTTCAACGTCATATGAATATTTCGAAGCCATAATTCTAGCATCTTTAGATAATTTTGTAACGACCGATATAGTGAGTGCACATCATTATTTGACGCGAAGAAAGCAGTATTATCTGCATGCACGTACAACTGAATATCCGGATGTGTAGGAATGGAGCTTAAGAATATATTAAACAAGGCGGGCGACAACACGGCCCCCTCTGCTGCGCCACGTTTCTCCATATATTTATTAGATGAGCAACCTTCTTTAAAACAATAATACTCACTTTCGCTTAGAAACTCTGAAACCCACGCTGTTATGTAGTTTGGAAATCGGTAATTTTTCTTCTGTTTAATTAGTATCGAATGCTCAACCTTATCGTACGCTTTAGCTAAATCCACAGTAACTAACGCACAGTATTCTCGCCGACGCCGAGCCAGCTGTATGCGACTCTCTAAATCAACATGCGCACAGCATATTGAGCATCCAGATCTAAAGCCAATTTTACTGGGGTTTAGTAATGAGTGATCATCTATATATTTATTTACCCGAACATTCAAAACTCTTTCCATGAGTTTAACAAGGTTAGACGTGAGTGATATTGGCCTTATATTGTCAAAGCAAATCCAATTCCCTGTTTTTCAAGTATCGGAATTATTTTGAAAAGCTTCCAATCTGCAGGTATCCAAGCATTTTCCAAAAAACGATTGACCATAATAAGGATTTCATTTGGATATATTTCGAATATTACTTTTATCATTGCCGAGGTCACCCGATCTGGTCCAGGTGCTGCAGGAGCTAAATGCCTTATTACATCCGCCAGTTATGCTACATTAACCTCATCGAAGTCCTCAGCTGCAATTGGGTTCACAATGTCTTTTGGCATAGTTGATGTAAATCTGTTTTCTACTCCTTTCGCAATATTTTCTAATAATTCAGAGAGTTCACGGGGTGAAAGAATAGAAAAATCCATATTTTCTGAAGGTGGAATGATCTTTCCAGAACATAAAAATCTAAAAAGCGATTTTTTATTCTTAGCCCGAGGAAGACAACGAAATTTGTTATTATCGTAGTCATCTTTAGCTTTGCGTAGAGTGTGTTTGAAAGCTGCTGCTAAGAATTTATAATGACACCAATTTTCGGGGCATTCGTTGACTGGAAGCTGTTTCCACCCAGCTTTTCGTTTTCTAGAGGCCCTCATACATTCTGCATTCCACCATAGACTAAATGATCCTCCTGCGCCCGAGTTTAATTTATTCAATACTGCACACAGGCTCATAGCCCTAATATCTTCCTGCATGTCTTTGCGGGGAATCAAAGTAGCCTTTCAGTCTTTTTGTGATATTATATAATTAAAGAATGAGCCAACCTTTTTGGCGAAACATATCTTCGGAAAATTAATGTCAAAGGTAATAGGCACATGATCACTATTTCTAGCGCAGTCTAAAGTATTGCAGGAGCATATACTTAAGGAGAAGCTCGAATATCTCAAGTCTCTTGCCCATTTAGACTGATTTCTTACAAACGTAGCAATGTCTGAATTCAAGCAAGATAGATGAATATCAACAGCCCATTCCCACAAGCGTCTTCCACTTAAATCTGTTCCGAAACCCCAATACAGGTGGTGTGAAGTCCCCAGTCAGTAATATGTCCTTTCTGCATCTGCAGAAAGCTAACAAACATGACGTCTACGCATCTCGTGTCTTGCACTCTTGCCGGAAAATATACGTTAACAAAAGAAAAAGGAGAACAGTCTGGTAATATTATGTCTAATACAAGAATTTCACAATCAGTAGCCATACACTGATAAGATAACTTGGTTCTGTGACTAAACTTAGTTGATACCAAGAAGGCAAGTCCACCTCCTCTGCCAGGCCGATCCAATCGAAATAGTCGATAATCTTTTCGCAAAAAAATTTTTGACCGTTTGTAAGCCAGGTTTCTTGGAGAGCAATTAGGTCTGAGGAAAGTTGCGAATAAATGTATGATAAAGCTGTGGCTGCCGAAACAATCGATCGGGACTTCCACTGCAAAATGTTTAGGGAGCCTATTTTGATCCTAGAACAGTAGCCGAAACTGCTTGATCCAAAATATCCGTTTTCACTGTCTTTTTTAGAGAGGTTCTCAAAGAAATCTTTCTTTGACAGGTACTTTTTTGATTTCGACTTATGGGGAGACATTTTTGCAGGGGGAGATGTAGTACGCTTCAGTGCCTTTTTAGAGTCCGCGTCCATATCTGCAATATCGTTGGAATCATCTGTGAGGGTTTCCCGATCAGCTTAGTCCGCGTTTTTGGAAGGTCCTGCTTGAGTAGAGACAGATCGCTGATGTGCTGTCGATTTTTCTATGTCCGTACACTTTGAAATCACAAAAGCCTGAAATTCTGATCTCGCGTAGACGCTACACCAAGGATTTGAGTCAATTCATTTGATAGCATTTGTGCAAATGTTTCAAAAATATTGTTTGCAAGACGTTCCATTGCCTTTTCAGTAGCCTTCTCTATGGCCTCTGCTATAGATTTTACGAAAGATGAATCCATGGCAGCGGTATGACGTGCTGTTACGCCTGCATAGCCTTTTGATCTTTCCTGAAGTTCCGCTGCTGCTTCCCTACGTGAGCAACGCCTGCGTTCCACAATTTCAAGAACACAAAGTTCTCGTTCTTTCGAGCGACCGGCTACAGTTGACACAGGACATATGCACCCAATACACACGTGGTCGTGGCAGGCGCGACTCGCTGAATGCACTCTGGGAAGCCAACTAGCCACCCTAAGTCAGGCCCGCCGAGCCGCTATAGCCAGTGGAGCCTTGGAAGAAGGGCCCCACCCGCAATGAACCAGATTTTTTTTTTCAATAAATGTTGTTTCTCTCTTGCCACACCGTCTGCCGAGTCAGCAGAGTGTGCTCCATTACATAAACAGCACTTCTCTTCTTCAGAGTTGCAATCGCGGCTGTCATGATTCTCTCCACAGATACGGCATCTAGCAACTGACCTGCACGCTTTTACGCTGTGGCCATATCTCCAACGTTTCAAACACTGTAGGGGTTTTCGGGAAAAGTGGTTCTACCCTATATATGAGTGGCCATGCTTTAATTTCTGATGGCCTCACTGTTCCTGCAAAGGTTACTATCACCAATTCGGTAGGTGATTTCCTGTTGTCAATCATTGGGGTGCACCTGTAGACAAACTACACCGGCTACCGAGAAGAAATCCAGTATTTCTGCAGGTGTCAGGCTCGTATCTACACCGCGGACTATGCCCTCCGAATATGCAAGATGTGCTGGAATAAACGGGCTCACCGGATGCATTGCAAACTCGGAACAATTGAGAAGCTCTCGAACGCATTCCTGATCTGCAGAACAGCACAGAATACTCGTACCTCCCCGACCGAACTGACGGACCTCGGTTATCTCCTGGAAATGCGAAGTGCCTTTTCGAAGCTCCACTTGAAGCGCCTTTGCATTCTTCATCGGAATAGTACCCCCATTGGTAGGTACCAGAGCCACAGCAACGTTGCTCACTCCACTGCGTAAAACAGAATCAATCGGCCAATCCTTGGCCGGTATAGAGGCTAGCCAAGGGGAGTGCCCTTGACCAAAAGAAGAAAATGAAATCTAGATGGTCTGACCCCGCTTGAACTCAGAAAGACCGATATAACTAGTAACGGTACCAAATTTATCAAAAAAATACCAAACAAACTCTCAACTGCCGCTCGATCCTAGCCTCGAAGACGGACATAACGCCGCATGAGCAGAGAACGTCGTCCGGCGTGCGATGTCTGATCTCGCGCAAGCCGTACACGACCGCCGAACACGACGGCCACCACTTCGGTGTGGCGATTGCAGTGTGCTCGTTTTGCTGTCCTGCTACCTCACTCTCTCCACCTCTCCTTTACATCCCACTTCGCCCCCTTTCCCAAAGGTACTAAGACCATTCTTGAGGGACTCTACCCCTCCCGGGAGCATTGTTCGCTGCCGGTGCCGTTCGCAATGGTTCTAGGAACCGTAGCGGGAACTGAGCAGTTTGAGAGACGCGGGCGACGGCTGGCATTGTTGGCACGCTCTTTTCCGGTGACGTTAAACTTCACTTTCTCAAGATCCCGACGTGGCGACGGCAGTTTGTGATAACGCATCAAATTCGTTATTTTCTGCTAGTCTCTGTCTGAAAGGAAGGTTGTATCTGCCGATTTTAACACCCAGTCTTTCAGTTTGGCACAAAATCTTGACGGCAAAACTTTTTGGGTATCCCTTTAGAGGGGCCCTGCGACAGCAATTAAGAATGTCGTCTTGAATGCTTGTTCCGGTAGTGTGGAATGCGCCGACATCGCTGTGCAAGTGGCATCGCGGAAAACGAAGCCATTAAAATTTTATTTCACAGGAGAAACTACCTTGATTTCGGACTACAGCAACACACATCGGCTATTTTTGTTATGGGAAGGGACGTTTCGTCATGTTGCAGTGACGAAAAATGCGTTTTAATTGGCTCAACGCGACAAGTACCATGTGACATTAATACGGTGGTAGCTAGGCCATATCACTGAGCCCTAGAAAGGATAAAACCCCTTGTTATGCTTTCTCGTAAACAAATCATTTCCGTTTCTAACTGGTTGATTTTCAAAACAACGGACACGACGCTGGATGGGCTGTGGAACTGGTGAGAATTAGTGTGCTTCGATGTGTGCGCCCTCTTAACGCTGATCAAGGCACCCTTGGTGGGGATGGTCATGGTAATCAAACGATACTCTTCCGCGTTTTGCCTTTCGCGGCATCGGGCGACATCGGCCACACCGGCACTTGCGAAACAGACGGCGCTCAGTTCTGCACAAGGCTGTTAACGAAAGAAGCAAAAATTCGAAACGCTTTCCAACCGACGCCTTTCGCGTCATCGGGCGGTAGCGTTTCGTCCGGGCCCTCGGAGCCATCCTCGCGTTTGGCGGGGCTGAGCGACGCACTTTCAATTTACAGTTGTGTGTACAGATACGGCAGTATACAAGCAGGGCATTGCCGCTTTTGTTAGCATAGGAACAGATAGGACGTGCCGACGTACGAGCCGTGCCACTTTCACTGGATGAGGTCATGAACTGCACTGAAGGTGACATCAGGCCAAAAATGTTCGCGACCTCATTATTTACCGAGGTGTGAGAGGTCATATTTCGGCTCCATTACCTTGCATCAACGATGCTTTACAAAATTTTGTGTGTGCAAAGAAAACGTATGAACTGAACGGCACTCCAAGTATACGTGCCGTGCCTGCCTCTCGAAGTTGCCGGTAGCGAGTAACGCCATCGTTGCTGCACAGGACCTCGTGTTTAGCGTAACGATGGTTTCTAAACATGTTGCTCCTTCATCATTACTTATTGGTGAGTAACGCGGAGTGCACAGTTCGCTTCTCTCGGATATTACAGGTTTGATGAGCACCTCGAAACGAATGCACACGCAAGCTTTTCGCAACGTCGAAGAATTTCTGAACGACGCCGTTGGGACGGTAATGGTCAAGTTCATTTGGCAAGTTAGCGGCGCGGCCTGTGGATGCGATTGCCCGTTTCGTTTCCGCTCGTCGAGCTTTTCGGCAGCATGCGGCCACAAAAGTTGCACTACGTTGCATCAGAAAAATTATGCTTTTATTTTGAACTCAACACTATTGTACATCAAGTACAGTCAGTGACTTACGATTGTGAATAGCTTGCCGTACAGATGGTTAACCAGCAAAGCACGTTAAAAGGAATTGTTTGTTTGTTTGTTTTGCCTTCTGTTCTATGACACGTACCCACTCTGGGGGATGGGCCAAGAATATGTAGTTGAAGCTTAAAATCTTATTCGAAGAATGTAAAATGGTTAAAAAAAAATTAAGAGTAGAAATGGTAATAATAAATAAGACATCAAATTAATACTTCAAAAATTATGCTATTGCGCTCGTATTTCAGACAGCCGTATTAACCTGATCAGAGCAATTTGGTGAGATTAGATATATTGAACCGCATTTTATTAAAGAGCGTTTTTGAAGGAAGATTAAAATGGTACACGTTTAGTGGTTTGCATGAAATTACACACGGCATTGAAGGCATCCCTATGGCAGTATCCCAACCCTGAGGCTCCGAAGCTTAGTATAATTTCTTCAGTTAAGTTTAAGCCTATTTTTAACAGCGGAGTAATGAGCAGTCGTGATCTAATAATTGAATATCTTCGGCATGACAAAAAGAAATGTGCAATATTTTCTAGTTCTCCGCAGAATTGACATAGGGGCGATATCGTCAGACCAGCTCTGTGCAAGTATAGATTTAATGGGGGGACACGGCATCGAAATCTGGTGATCGTAACTTCAGATTGTCTAGATTGGCTCCACTGAGACTTCCATGGGAAGTTGAGATGTTTGTATTCCGTCCACATTGTTATTGTTTCCATCCTATCGGTGTGAATTGCCAATTTTCTGTATCTGATTGCGGTGAAATATTCTACCACTGGAAGAACCTGGATTATTGGGAGATCTAGCGATGCGCGCGCTAAAGCATCAGCCATTTCATTTAATTTTAAGCCACAGTGACCTGGGACCCATACTAGTTTTAGGTGCTTCAGCTGAGACGGAACTAAAGATCGAAATGTCTTGAGGGTACGAGAGGTATGTGGAGCTGTAAGTGCTGTGCATACTGAGAGCGAATCAGTTATTATTATCGCCCTGATCTCGTCTGTCGGGAGTTTTCGCAGTGCCATGATGACGGCCATGAGTTCAGCTTCGAAAACCGGAGTAAAATCGGGTAACCTCACAGCGAATGACCAGCCCAGCGACTGGGAGACAATTCCTACGCCTGCCCGTTCTTCGTTCACGGAAGCATCAGTGGCTATTACGTTTCGTGTTTGTGCATGTATCAGAAAATCCTCTAACATGTTCTCTAAGAATTTTTGGGATTGAAATTTAGATTTTGGAGGAAAAATCTCTTCGTAATCTATCATAAGACCCTGATTTGAGCTATTGGTTACAATTATCTCTCTGATGTTGACGTTTATAATTTCCAGTTTCTTTTGTACGAAGATTATCTGTGGTGTGTGATATCGTGGCCAATGAGCGAGAAAGAAGGAATCTGGGTCACTGATAAAAACATATTCCGCTCTTCTTACCGGCAAGCTATAAAATTTTAGAAATGTCTGTACTGTTAAAATACGGAATCGACAGAGCAATGAAGGCAGACGCGCTTCCTGATACATAACAGTAACTGCTGCAAACCTAGGGAGCCCCATACACAAGCGCAGAGCTTCCCGCTCCAAGATAATCAACGGCTTAATTTTGTAAGCTGGTCCACCCGAGAACAACACACATCCAAATTCTAATATTGGACGCATATACATCTTATATACCATTATCATTGTGTCCCTACGTACACCAAATTTGCGATTGCTCATTCTGCGCAATAAGCCCAAAGCCCGTTGCGCCTTAGCGGCAATGTACTCGATATGTGGACTCCAGTTAAGTTTTTCATTGTATAAAACACCCAAATATTTTAGAGAGTCTACTTGCGGAATCGGTTCCTGTTTATATGCAATAGAGAGTGAAACCGACCCTGCTATAGGAAACACCAGGAGAGCACTCTTGTTTATATTTAATGCCACTGATATCGACCGAAGCCATATTTCCAACATGTTCATGTAGATTTGCAATTTTTGCTGTAGAACATAAATATCACTGTCGGCTGCAAAAAATGCTATATCGTCTGCATACACATAGACATAGATATTCTGACAGGTTGGAATTGAACTCATTAGTATATTAAATAGTAGTGGAGATAGAACCGCTCCTTGGGGAACTCCGCGACTCTGTTTGTATTTAGATGAAGAGCACCCATCCTTGACACAATAAAATTCCCGTGATTTTAAAAATTCTCCTACCCACGCCGTCATATATTGTGGAAAATCTAAGACCTGTAGTCTGTTAAGTAAAATGGAATGCTCAACGCAGTCGTATGCTTTAGCAATGTCGAGTGTCACTAATGCGGCATATTGTCTTCGTTTTCGAGCAAGTTGTATACGGCTCTCTAAGTCTGCATGTGCACACCAGATTGAACAATCGGATCTAAAGCCAATTTGCTGAGGTTTTAATATTGACTTATTTTCCATCCAAATAGTTATTCTGCCATGCAGGACCCTCTCTATGAGTTTGACCATGTTTGAAGTCAATGATATTGGTCTAATATTTTCTATGTTGAAACCTGATCCCTGTTTCTTAGGTATCGGAATTATCTTCGCTAGTTTCCAATCATAAGGGATCCAGGCATAATTTAAAGAATAATTTATAACATTAAGAATTTCACTAGGAGATAACTTGAATAAAATTTGGATCATTTGCACTGTAACTCCATCGTGGCCTGGAGCTGAAAAGGGTAACTGCTTAATCACGTGGGATAGTTCGGACATGGTAACTTTATCAAAATCTGTCGTGATTGTACTATTTTGCCAATTATTTGGTATAGTCGATGTGAATCTATTCTCCAGTCCTGTAGCAATTAACTCAAGAGCAGTAGTCATTTCCGCTGTCGATAGGAGTTCGTAATCCGAATTCACTGGAGACGGCAGTATTTTCCTTGTTCTCATGTATCTAAACAGTGCTTTTTTATTTTTAGGGTTAGAGAGGAACTCGTAGTGTCTCCGATCGTAGTCCTCTTTTGCTTGGGCAACGGTGCGTTTAAAACTAGCTGCTATGAATTTATAATCAGACCAATTTTTAGGGGATTGATTATGAATGAGCTGCTTCCAAGCTGCCTTGCGTCGACGGTGATCTCGTGTGCATTCTGCATTCCACCAAGGACTATACGGTGATCTATTGGCAGATTCGACAGTAAATTCAGCTCGTTTGTAGGCTCGTTTAATAACCGCGTTTAATTTCATCGCTTTGAAATCGTTACTCTCTTGAGAGAGAGATGATAACGCTGATTTCAGGTTATTTTTAAACTTATTATAATTCACAAAGACTCGAACTTGAGAACAAGGTGGGGTTATTGGGCAAGAAATCTCGAAAGTTATTGGAAAATGATCACTGTTTGTGGCACAGTCCAGCGCTGTCCAGGACGAGCTAGAAATAGCCGTACTTACGAAACTTAGATCTAAGACCGATCGGCACCGATTGCGAATAAACGTGGGAGTTCTCGCGTTTAGGCACGAAAGATTATTGTCTGTTGACCACTCCCACAATCGTTTGCCACACTGATCAGTTTTAAAACCCCAGCACGTATGATGGGAATTAAAATCCCCGACTAAAATTTTTTCCTTGCACCACGAACTGATTGCAATATCTAACCGTCTTGTGTCTTGGACACCCTCAGGAAAGTACGCATTAACTAGCGAGAAAGGTTGGCATCCTGGTAATGTAATGTCTATTGCGAACATTTCACATTCAGGAGACATATACTTGTAGGAGATTTTCGCCTTTATACTAATTCTGTTTGAGATAAAAAATGCTAAGCCTCCACCTCTCGATGGACGGTCTAGTCTAAAAGATCGGTAACTGTTTAAATGAAAAACATTATGTACGGAGAGCCAGGTCTCCTGCAATGCAATTATATCTGGTGTGAATTTAGAAGACAAATATATTAGATCTGTTATTGACGAGTGAATGGAGCGACAGTTCCAGTGGAGAATTTTGAGTGACCCTATTTTGTCGAAAGAATTGATTCCGAGACCGCCTTGTCTAAAATGGATTCTTTTAAGAAATCTACCTTAGAAAGGGTTTCCTTGTCCTTCAGGTATTTTTTGTTTTTTGAATGTTTCGGAGAGCCTGTTTTCTTCGATAGAGGGGATCTAGATCGTTTTAGCGATTTAGGGTCCAAGTCCATGTCGTCAGGCTCCTGGGTTTCATCATTAATATCATTATTTTGGCACTGGTTGCCAACTAGAGAGGGTCCTGCATGGTCAGCATACGACGGCGTGATTGTAGGTGCTGTGTCATTCAGGGATCGTGGAAGCTCTGCGGTTTGTGAAGTTATCCCATCATCCCCCGGCATTCCCAATGTGCGAGCCATCTGGTTGGCTAAAATTTGTGACAGAGACTCACAAATGTGTGCAGCAAGGCGCTCCATAGCCTTTTCTATTGCTCTTTCAACCACGTCCGCTATGGATTGGGAAAAAGCCGCTTCCATTGATGTATTACGGGCTGCTACACCGGCATATCCCTGACTCCTGTTCTGAATTTCAGCTAAGGCCTCTTTCCGGGAGCAGCGTCTACGATCTACAATTTCGAGAATGCGGATTTCTCTTGCCTTTGCAGAGCAGTTGGGATTGTCCGCACTGTGCGCTTCATCACAGAGACAACATTTTTCTTCTTTGCTTTGGCAATCACTTGCACTGTGAGGCTCACCACACATTCGGCATCTGAGAGCAGATCTGCACCCTTTCAGCGTGTGGCCATAGCGCCAGCATTTTACGCACTGCAGGGGTCGAGGCGAAAGCGCTTCAACGCGGTAGATAAGAGGCCACGCCTTAATTTCCGTTGGTCGATTCGACCCAGCAAAAGTTACAATCACCGACTCGGTAGGGACTTTAGCCTTATCAATAACTCGCCCACACCTAAACACTGAAATAGCACCAGCCTCTGCAAACATCTCTAATACCTCCGACGGAGTCATGTTGACGTCAACACCACGCACAAGTCCTTTCACACATGGTAAGTGAGGTGAGATGAATGCGCTCACCGGATTGGAAGCGAACATAGAACACTTCAGTAGGTCCTGAACACAAAGCTGGTCAGACGAAAAGCAGAGGATACCTCCCCTGCCGAACTGGCGGACCTCCGAAATGGTCTGAAAGTGTGCTGTGGCGACTCGCAGCTCCGCTTGTATTACTTTGGGATTCTTCATCCTTATGTTACCATCATGGGTTGGGACAAGGGCCACAGGAACAGAAGAGATGCCGTTTCGCAAGAACAGGGCCACTGGTATCTCCTGCGGCGGAAGAGAAGCGGACCAGAGGAAAGCCCCTGGTCCAGGTGAGGAAAACGGCATGTCTGTTCTTACAAGCGCAAAAAGCACTCACTGATCGGCAAGAGCACTAAAGGAGCACTGAGCAAGATAAAAGTTAAGCAGCAACCACAGAAACTTTGGCCACAACCCCCAGATCGAGGGAACGTCCAGCGATCGTGCGCGATCGAATGCCTTGCAGGCCGTTTATCGCTGCTGCAGCATCTTCGACGCTGTCGCTGTCGGTGCTTCCACAGCCTTCAATGTCCACTTAAAAATTCCCGTCGTCCAGGTGCACAGTCTCTTTGAACATCACTGTCAAAACCAATCTAAAGATTTTCCTCCCTCGAGAGCTGCCTCACCTTCTCCACGTTCTGGGCTCACAGAACACTTTGCTTGCAATGTTCTGCCACCTATCAATGAAGTAACAAACATGCAGTGCAGCGCTGGCTATGAAAGCAACGCACGGGTGAAGGACGACGTTGAGAGCGGTGCTGCCGATCAAATTTTGCCAGCAGGGGTCCACTAACGTAGATATACACATATTCCATCAATCAATCAGTCAATCAATCAATCGATCAATAAATCAATCACGTTTAATCACCGTCGGAATGCGTGAGCTGAGGACAAGTTGAGCCCGCAACGCGGCCGGTACTTAATCGTAGTTCACGATAGCCGTGGAGCGAGCCTAGCTCCGAATGGCTGAATGGTCGCTCGCAAGATTCATGCAGCTATTTTCTTGTAAAATGTAAGGTGTATTGGTTTAGTGTATCACCTATTTATTATGAAGGCCCTGATAATATTTGGTTATAGAAGAGGACATCGCGAGCTCACGCGACACGGCGCGTATAACGTTAGGGGTTTCATACACTACAAAAACACTAACGGATATTATGAACACTTGAAATAGCGCGTGTTTCGACAGAAAATGACAGACAAACGTTTCGCTAACCTGTGTGGCCACAGAAGACTTCTCGGAGCTGAAATGTGTACGCTGTGTGCCATCGTTGGAAGCACGACTTGCCCAGGGTGCTTCACCACATATATTCACGAAAACTTCGCTTCTCTCAAGAAAGAATAAAATTTATCTTGTCACGGATGGCCCAGTTTGTTCACGGATTCACGAAACATTCAAAGTCGTAGTGTTTCTTTCCAACCAACACTTTGACAATCGGGCTAGCACAGCCGAATAGGGAGCGGCTGCCAGTTCGTCGTCTGCTAACCCTCCTCCTGACATCTGCTTGGTGGCGTGACAGTCTATGGGCATCGCGAATACTCCCACTCGCACCGCGCCACGTCACCTTGACGCATAGGCATTTGCTCAACTTATCGAAAAATGAAAACGCGTAAACAGCTGCGCTCAGAATTCGCATTAGGCAGCACCGTAATCGTGGGTGAATTTTTTATCCTGCACCACCACCAAATGTCGCAGAGTCGAGAGTATTTAAAGGAAAGAAATGCATTTACAAAATGTACGCAGATACAAATAGCAGCTGCTGCTGCCAAGATGGCCGAACAGCAACAACATGAGCGCTATTGCATTCGTCGTCTCCGTCATATTTCTGGAGCATTCTCGCTCCTGATGGCTTGTCACAATGTCAATGCTGAAAAAATTCAGTAACAATGATAACACCTCGTCAACACCATTCTTACACATCCCCGAACTCAAGAGCAGCCTGCTCAAAGCATCTTGTAAACCCAGTGTCTTGGGTTCCCATTTCTAAATATATCTAATTGCGAACATTACATTCGTCTAATACAGATGCCTTTAACTTTCGTTACTTATCGCTATTGCTATCTTCATTATCAATCATGTTGCCTTTGCATGTATGCTTTCTCATATTTTCGCATCTTAGGGCCAACAAGGTGGGCTTGCCCATACGTTGGTAATGTGACATGGCTGGGACGGTGAAGCAAGGAGAAGTCCAACGAGTAAGGATGAAACACTTTATTGGGCGAACTTGTGCCCAGAAAGAAAAGAAATGACACACTTAGTAGAACGATAGCCTCGGGCACAATTGTCGGCTGTCGGTAATCTTATCAGCGGTAATGCCCGTCAGCATTTATACAGGTGGCATCGAAGATTCCAGTCTCATATTTGGTGGCCGCGTAAGTTCCAGAATACGCTGTAGTGTTCGCGTTGATCGCTGAAGCTTATAAGAACAACCTAAAATAGGGGATGTTCGGTATTACGGCGCGGCGCGCGCAAGGCTGTGGTTACACGTGTAACGGGGTCGGTTACAGGGAAGTAGGAAAAGAAGCGCGCGTGGCAATCGCAGTCGCAAAACAGCTACACAACCACACAACTATTGCTGACGTCATCATCGCGCCACGGAAGTCTACCACCTGTTCCTTCTCATATGGGTATTATAGAAACATAGGAAAACCACTTCCAGAATTGCGATGCACTTGTGGTCGCCCAGGAATGCAACAAGGACAACTAAGCTCTAACCAACGAGTTTCCTTGTTCCACCATCCTGAAAATCCTGACTGACGATGTCAATGTCCATCCTCAACAACGGGCACCAGGACATCTGGACGAGATGGCTATATTCAAAAATTTTTTCCGTTTTATCTATCCCCCTTACATTAATCGATCGTTCTGAAATGCAAACTATGAATCATGCCACCCTGCCGCGTCCGTAACTTACCTCCGAGAAGGGTTGTCGTTTGCCTCGCACATTACATTTCGGGGCCACGAACAGTACACTTCCTTATTTGGGACACGTAAATAAGCCTAATCAGCCTAACATTTAACATTTACGTCCTTTACACAACGTTCTGCTTGCTTAGCCCCTGAACATTCTTTAAGACCACACGTAAGCGTATAGATAGATAGATAGATAGATAGATAGATAGATAGATAGATAGATAGATAGATAGATAGATAGATAGATAGATAGATAGATAGATAGATAGATAGATAGATAGATAGATAGATAGATAGATAGATAGATAGGTAGATAGATAGATAGATAGATAGATAGATAGATAGATAGATAGATAGATAGATAGATAGATAGATAGATAGATAGATAGATAGATAGATAGATAGATAGATAGATAGATAGATAGATAGATAGATAGATAGATAGATAGATAGATAGGAACAAGAGCTCGTAACAAGAACAACAAGTCCGAGCAGAAACGACAAGCAGATTTATTCATTTCATCTTTTAATCGCGCATTTCGAAACACTCCAGCAGCCACGAGCCAAAGATGTTGAGCCCCAGCGCGGACGGCCAGTAGAGCTTGGGACAGGCTCCTGTAACGAGAGCTGAAGCACGTGATTAGCGAAAAGCACAACAAGGCGGACGCCTTCGACGCCACTACAGACACGAGGCACGTAAATGTAGACACTGTGCCTGCAGAGGCGATCAACATTCTCAATCGCAGAACCTCTATGCGCGTCTGCTGAGTTGCTTCAGCACGCAACAGCGAGAACACTGCAGGCGCTCATCCCGAGCGCCTGCAGATGTTCCTGCATTCGGACAACGTAATATGATGCTGCATTCCATACGCGAGAAAAGACCAACTCACGGTAGGGCTGTGTGCCCTCAGCGGGAAACAAAGGAGAAAAAAGTCAGGCGTGTGCTTACTCAACACCGTCGGGACGAATGAGACTGTGGAGTGAAAAAGACATTTCTCCATAAGCTTCCATATGATTTTAAGCGGTTCGGCGCTATGTTCGACGGAGTAATAGAAGTACTGAGTAAGGACATAGCAGTTTCTACCCTAATGGCAGAGCTGGTTTGCGGGCAGGCCCGTAGCCAGGAATTTTTTTCGGGGGGGGGGGGGGGGGGGCACTTGCTGAAAAGCTTGAGTATTTGAGAAAAAAAACGATTTTTATTATGTATTTTCGGTAAAACAGCCCCTCTCTACAAAACTTTCGGCAGGGAAGCCCGAGCCCCTAGCCCCCCCCCCCCCCGCCCCCCGGCTACGGGCCTGTTTGTGGGGCTTATCACTTATAGAGCATCGCAATATTAGTTCAACCCAGTTCTTGCTTAAACATTGCGTCTGCGGCCGTTAAGCGAGCAGCACAAAAGCGCTGTTCCTTGTCGCGTTAGAATTGCAGGGGCAAATCGATACTAGCGTAGAAAGAGAGACATGGAGGGGACAGCCCAAGAAAGACACTAGTTTAAGCTCAGAACTTACTGACTGCGACGACAGCAGGACCGTACATGCGACACACAGACAGTATCACAGATACTTATTTCGCGATTTTTTAATAGCTTACATGCATCCGAGGTGGCAATAAGTAAGAAGTGCAGCACAAGGTATGTACGTGGGAATGTAAATTAAGCTTTATCACTTTCTTAAAACTGTGAGGCCAAGTGTCGGGAAAAGATTTTTAAAAGCGATAAGCACTAGAGACTATTAGTCGACATTATACTGCACAACTTTTGAGGCATGTGTGAGCATTATAAAGCAGGTCCTACTTTTTGTAAATTTTTCATAATTACAATTTTCCTTAAAAGTGGGTCTTACGCGAACGCTTCTAACTCACATTCCACTCAATACAAAAACTTAATTTTTGTAGGGGCATAAAAGAAGCTTTGCTCATGTGCAATGAACCAAAACAAATGAGATCAGATGAATATCTAAAAAAGTCAGTTTCCCCGCAAGGCCGAAGCAATGAATGCGATAGCCAGAAACTAATGCTATATGAAGTGAGGCTCGCCAATGCATACTATCAGTTTGAACTGCGCTCCTGTTGCAAAGGCTGCCGAAGCAGCGAAGGAAACTAGCGTGCTTCGAGTGTCGAGTTGTGACACTTGATAGTTCGCGCTCATCTTCTGTTTGTTCGTTTAGCGGCGTCCCTTGAGCTTGAGTGGCTTTCGTACGCTCCGTAACATGAGCGCGGACATCACGGTGAAAGCGTGAAACATCCCTTTTCCCCTCAGCACAAGAAAACCGCGCGAGCAGACAGCGGAAGGGCAAGGTTCTCCCTGCGCAAGTATAAGAAGAAGCCAGCGAGCTCGCCGACGGCTTTTAAATGCGCCTGTCGCGCTCCTAACGCCATCTCGCTGGTAATGAAGAAATGCTTATAAGCGCAGCCGTCTCTGAGTCCGTCCAGCGGTAAAGGGTGTGTATATAACGCTCGCCGTTACCTGCGTGGAGGATCTGCGTTTCGTGGCGTAGTGGCTAGCGCCACTCGCTGCGGAGGATGAGGTCCCTGGTTCGATTCCGCGCTTCAGAAGCATTTTTCTGAATTATTTTTCTTTGGGGCTTTTATATATATATACATATATATATAGAGAGAGTTCTACAGAGATCTGTACAGCAGCCGAGACAGTCAGGATGATAACGTAAGAAGCAGTAATATCCCAGAGGAATCTGACATCCCACCAGTATTAACAGGAGAAGTAAAGAAAGCCCTAAAGGGAATGCAAAGAGGCAAAGCCGCTGGTGAAGATCAGGTAACATCAGACCTGTTGAAAGACGGTGGAGAGATTATGTTAGAGAAACTGGCCACCCTGTATACGAAGTGTCTCTCGACAGGGAGGATACCAGAATCTTGGAAGAATGCCAACATCATCTTGATCCATAAGAAAGGGGACGTCAAGGACCTGAAAAATTACAGGCCCATCAGCTTACTGTCCGTTGTCTACAAGCTATTCACAAAAGTAATTGCTAACAGAATTAATACGACATTAGAGTTTAATCAACCAAAGGACCAGGCAGGATTTCGTACAGGCTTCTCAACAATAGACCATATTCATACTATCAATCAGGTGATAGAGAAATGCGCGGAATACAACCAACCCCTATACATAGCCTTCATAGATTACGAGAAGGCATTTGATTCGGTGGAGACATCAGCAGTCATGCAAGCACTGCGGAATCAGGGCATCGACGAAGCCTATATAAATATAATGGAAGAAATCTACAGCGCATCCACAGCCACCATAGAGTTAATATACTGACTCTAGAGGAAAAGCTGGGCCGCGAGACCTATAACCACAAGAACGCTGACATCTTGGAACGTTGTCATTCTTGCGATCACATATCAATCCTTAAAGAAGCATCTGCACAATTAAAAACTTGCGGATATTGTTTTGTGTTTATTTTGAATAGTTCTGCGAAAGAATACGACGGCTATTTATGCAATTTACTGCGCGCGGAAAGGAGCGTTTGCAGGCTAGTTAACTAGATGGCACCACTATATCAACACTCGCGAGTACGCGAGTGTGTGCTTGCGGCCGATTGCGCCGGTTTGCGCGTCGTGCTAAAGCCCCTGAAACTTCGTTCGCAACGTGTATCTCGTAGTTGTCATAGTGTCCCGTTGTGTGCGTTTTCTGTCGCCGCATACCACTCGACTTCATGTGACAGCCGTTTTTTCTTTCGAGCTGGAAACTTCAGTGCATCAGTGCAAACCAGGACGGACGGCAAAGAAGAGATGAGACAAGCCCTGAAAGTTATGTACGAACTAGTCGCAACCGATTTTTTTAATGCTTTTTAACGGCGATAAAGCTTCGTGGGCCGTGTAACTTTAGTTTCGATTGAAGCTTTCGGGGGATATCTCACTCACATTCGCCGCTGCATGCTGCAATCGACATTTTTCTGCTTTACGGCTCTCTGCGCTGAAGTACGGCAGCAATGAGCTGAAAAAGAACGTGGATACAGGTGTCTCGCCATTGCAAGTCGAATCAGCGCGCGACCACGGTCTACGGAGTTTGCTTCGAGCTGCGAATCTGTCGAGTGACCTTTGTGCCAGCGAACGGAGAAACTCTGGTAGGGAGTGCCTAAGTAAAAACCATGCACAAACAGGTGGAAAATTTAACTGTTATCATCCGGACCACCTGCACAGACAACCGTACACTAACACACGGCTTCACGCATCAAAACACAGCTGATGTTCTCTGAACAGCGCGTAGCTGGCTTAGGTTGGTAGATTAAAACTGATTACTACAGTCAAATATAGCGAGCGTCTCAGGGTCTGGCAACGCTGGTAACGATCGTTTTGTTCCATCATGGCGGAACCCATGCGATTATAGGTTTCAATGCATGGGCCCTATGGGGAGCTTTTCCTCTAGAGTCAGTATATTAACTCTATGACAGCCACTATAGTCCTTCATAAAGAAAGCGACAGAATCCTAATAAAGAAGGGCGTACGACAGGGAGACACGATCTCTCCAATGCTATTCACCGCGTGTTTACAGGAGGTTTTCAGGGCCCTAGATTGGGAAGAATTAGGGATAAGAGTTAATGGAGAGTATCTCAGTAACCTGCGATTCGCTGATGACATTGCATTGATGAGTAACGCGGGAGACGAATTACAGCTCATGATTACTGAACTGGATACGGAAAGTAGAAGAGTAGGTCTGAAAATTAATATGCATAAAACTAAAGTAATGTGCAACAATCTTGGCAGAGAACAGCGCTTCGCGATAGGTGGCGAGACGCTGGAAGTTGTAAAGGAGTACGTCTACTTAGGACAGGTAGTAACCGCGGAGCCGAACCATGAGAGCGAAATAAGGATGGGATGGGGCTCATTCGGCAAGCATTATCAAATCATGAATGGTAGTCTACCACTACCTCTCAAGAGGAACGTATATAACAGCTGCATCTTACCGGTACTTACCTACGGAGCAGAAACCTGGAGACTTACAAAGAGGGTTCAACTTAAATTGAGGACGACGCAGCGAGCGATGGAAAGGAAAATGATAGGTGTAACCTTAAGAGACAGGAAGAGAGCAGAGTGGGTCAGGGAACAAACGGGGGTTAAGGATATCATAGTTGAAATTAAGAAGAAGAAATGAATATGGGCCGGCCACGTAGCACGTCGGCAGGATAACCGGTGGTCATTAAGGGTAACTGACTGGATTCCAAGAGAGGGCAAACGCGTGAGGGGGAGACAGAAAATTAGGTGGGTAGATGAGATTAAGAAGTTTGTAGGTATAACGTGGCAACAGAAAGCACAGGACCGGGTTGATTGGCGGAACATAGGAGAGGCCTTTGCCCTGCAGTGGGCGTAGACAGGCTGATGATGATGATGATGATATATATACATACTTATATATATACGGTGCATGACGGCGGCGACGGCGACGGCAAAATCAAGCCGAGACTGTCCATATAATTGCTATCGCAATAAAAACAGTGATTAAATAACCAAGATTTATGCACTAAGATAGGGGCACCTCTGTATACTATGCAGCCATATTAAAGCTTGTGCTACAATTTTACTTAATGAGGTTTATTGAACTCCCACTAACGTGATAATGAAGTGCATCAAGTTGTAATAAAAAATCTTTATTAGCAGAGAAGCTGTGCTCCTTCGTGTACGGAAAAATACCGAAAACAAAGATTGTGAGAAAGTCAACAAAAAAGATTTGAAACAGGTGCAGCGCTTACTCAATGTCATAAGGAATGCTAAAATCCTCCATATATGCAGGTAGTTCCAACGTGGACCTTACTCTTGTCTACCTTTGCTCGAGCGGCACCTCACCTATTTTTTTCTAGCTCTCTTTGCGGCATAAGGGCCGTGAAGGGATGCTTTCGCGATGCAGTGCAGATCATTTGCGAGGCAAGCTTTTACAGTGTAGAGCAGAGGCTTCATGCCAACTTGCTTCAAGATGTCGAGTGTGCCTCCGTTGCCATTAGTGAAATGACACACAGCGTCATACGAAACAAATTTGGTGATTGACAGGCTTGCATGCGGGTCCTTGAGCGTAAACAACACTGTGCTTTTTTTTGGGGTGGGGGGGGGGGGGCGTGTGTGGGGGGCTTCTTCGATCAGATGTACAGTTGAAATCTGTATTTATACGTGGTAGTCTGTGCTGTTATCCTGTATCTTTTAACGCGGTAGCGTTAGAGAGCTCGTGTCGCAGAAATTCCGCTGTCGGCGTCGGCACCGTTGGTTGTGAGCGAAAAATCATCCGTGAGCGAAAAATCGAGAAAGTAGCAAATGAAATAAACGATAAAATCTTCGGTCCCAATGAGGATCGAACCCGGGCCGTTCGCGTGGCAAGCAGGTGTCTTACCACAAAGCCACGACGTTGCTTGCAGCTGCTTCGGACAAAAACACTACATAAATGTCATGTAGTGAAAGGAGTCTCGACCCATTTTGTTCGGCAGGTGTCACGACGAAAACGAGCCCATACGGTAGGCGCATTCGCGAGGCCATCAAACTACGTCGAAAAACGCCGGGATAGTGCAGCCATCGCCGCTAAATACACACACGAACTTTCAAACAGCTCTAAAAATGGACAACTATGTCCATCTAGAGGAAAACATATCAAGCAAACGCAGCAAACGCTAGATAATGTGCTGCCATCTGTGAGGCATTGTGAGAAATATGTCTCGACTTTTCATGGCATCCGAGAGGGTCGGCGCGCGGCGTATATTTTGGAGGCCATGCGACTCTTGCTTTAGATCGAAAGCCTGTAAAATTCGCGCGCGTGTGTGCGTGTGTGTGTGTAACAATACACATTAATAAGTATGCACTTAGTGGTTGAAGTGCGCACTAGGGGCCGGATTTCGCTATCGCGTTCAACTCTTAAAGGCGAAGCTTAAGGGTCCCCCAATTTTTCATTCTTTATTTCATTTTGTCTTGTTTTTTTTCCTCAGTCAGATATATAGTTGCCGATCTCTTATTTTTGTACCCACTCCTGTAATAGCGTGTTCCAGCTTACAGTATTAATAAAATAAAATAAATAAATAATGTACGACGTTGCGCGTCCACCTGGTGAAAAGCTGATGACCTTCAAGATGAAAAATGACATGTTCACAATGCTGTTCAGCATTATTACATGTTTGCACTTTATGTGATTGCAGCACACAACCGGCACTTTAAGCTTCGGTTTGGTAGATGATGGGCGGTCTAACATTTTCGCTTGTACCTTTTGAAATAAACTGCGTAGCCAGAAACTTTATGCACTAAAATGATGGGCGCATTTAACATGGGCAAAAACGAAAAACTGACATTAAGGAAAAAAATTCGCATTTTCCAATCGGCATCAAAAACCAGAAACTGACATTAAGGGGAAAATTCGCATTTTCCACTTGGCATCGGAATTCAAATTGCAGCGCTCGGAGTTACGTGATGACCACCTTTGCAAATAAGTTATGTATCCAGGAGGACACAAGGTTAGATGCTAATTATGGCTGTCAGAGGCCTAATTAACTAAAATTGGATAATGAGCTCTTCACTAAGCAGGCATGTTTGTGCTGAAATTTTAGAGGCAGTGGTGTTTCTGCAAAGTTCCAATAGGCAGAATTTTACGACGTCCATGCTCCGAGATATCCGACTGGAAAGTTTAAATTGAGGTTCGCTAGATTACGCATTCAAGACAGTCAGGAGTGGCACAAAGCTCCTCCCTAATGTTGCGCGGCACTTGAGAGCGCTGTTCAATCTGACAACTCGATGGCATGGGAAAAGACGATAACGGTAACCCTTTTCCTACAGGCTGGCCATATCATAGGAGTGACTGCGCGTCTCATCGGGGAGCAACACTGGGCCAATCCTAACTTTCTTGCATGTGTAATCGTGGGAGCCGCAATTAAACTTTGTAGCAGAATACCTCGGAGTACGGGCATGCTTCAAGATTTTTGTCCCGCATCAGAAGAAAAAGGGAAAGCTGTGTGAGCCACCTATCGATAAGGCTTTAGGACAAGGGGTACGAGTGCTTAGTCAGCAAGTGCGGCAACCCGATATAGAAATCGATGTGCGCAAGTTTAGTGGAGCGGCTACAGCTAGACAAGTTTATCATTTTCAGCACTTATCAAGTGCTCCGACGACGTTCTCAGTTTTATGTTTTTTCTGAATAAATATTCAGTTGAGAGTCTGCGCATGTTGTGAACTTCTTGTATTCCGCCGTTTTGTGAGCGCTGCACAGTTTTAAGTATGAATGGGTCTAACACCGCACACCATGGGACTTCATACACCAGCCGGGAAAGAGTAGTGCCCACTTACGGTCGTCTGATAGCAGAGATATGAGGATGCCGAACAGCGAGCCGCTGATGAAAAGGAGCAACGCACTCAGCGCCATGACAAAGAACCGCTCCCGGCTGTTGGTGAGCGTCCTGCGAAGAGACGAGAGTTTGCAAGGCCGTTCACCCGGTCGAGTTTTCAAATGCCTCGCCTCACAACTCCCACAAAAGCGTGTCAGAAACAATGCCTTAGTGAGGACATAATAACCAATGCTAAATATTGAGAAAGGCGGTGATTATTGGAACGCGAGGGGGAAAAAATGGCCGCGATCCCGCCCTGCAACCGTGAATATCTATCTATCTATCTATCTATCTATCTATCTATCTATCTATCTATCTATCTATCTATCTATCTATCTATCTATCTATCTATCTATCTATCTATCTATCTATCTATCTATCTATCTATCTATCTATCTATCTATCTATCTACCCGCCTACGTCTGGGTACTCTCGTGATCACCTTAAACTGCTGTAGACCAAAATTGACATAAAAGGGTAAAAGGATTCGACGAATATTACTGTCCGGTCATGACATGAATAACGTGAAAATGCTGTCGCGTACGTCGTCAAACCTAGCTCCATACACGTGTGGCACATACCCGTTTACCACGGGCCGCGGTGTACAGGTATGCGCCACAGGTGATTGACAGATGATCTACCGAGGAATGGCGAGGACAGACATTGGTAATTTAAATGCGAGAGCGTTAAGAAAAACCAACATCGACAGCGTTGACCCGACAAATGAAAAGAATAAAAATTACGATCCCAGCAGGAATCTAACCCAAGCATCCTGCATAGAATTGAGGTATTCTGCAACAGAGCCATGCCAGGTCTAGTAACTGCTTTGGATAAACACCCACTACAGGTATAATGTCGGTGCAACCTCAATTGTGGTTGTGGTGTTGGATAATCACTTCACAACAAGGCGATAAACACTACATATGTACTCTTACAATACAGGCGTCATGTCAGGTTAACGTCTGCGGGTCCAGTGTTGACTCCGCTTGTATAGCAGTCTAATAAACATTACATTTGTATTCCTATGATTCAGCAAGCTATACTCAAGCGTTACTCGACCCCGGAGAAATGCGCTAACGAAAGTCGCGTATGATATTCACATCATCGCACCGTGAAGTGTCCTTCATTTCGATAATGCTGACATATGTGCTCTAACGCGAGTGCTGACGTCACGTCGGACCATAAGTTACCCTTTAAACGCCAGTGTTGTCGACACGCCTGCTTAAGCCAACTGCTGCACTTACAAAAACACGTCGATCCACCTTGGCTCAAAGCCATACAATACAGCATAGAAGTAATCGCTTACTGCTTCGCATGAAACCGATTCCCACAAGGCCTGGGATTTGCCGAATTTTACTTAGAGTACTGGTAGTGATAATCGCATTGTGGTCGATGTGGCAGACCGTTATTGGCTCTGCGACCACTTTCAGCAAAACGAATACGTTCCTTTCGTCGAGAATTGTACTCACGCTGTTCTTCCGGTGTCGAATTTCCCTGGTGTACCCATGGCAGTCTTAAAATGAATTGAATGAGTTGCTAGACGGGTCTCCCTTATATATATGAGAGCGGGAAGCACACGTGAGAAGGAAGGGCTGTTTGGCGTCATTCGAAGCCGTCGTGTGAAGTGCAATGCAGCTGGAACCTAATCTTTGCCGGGAACGCGCGGGAGGCTGTTCCCATTGTGCACAGGCGCCTCATGATCCATCATGCGGTTTTGATTCTTGTTTGGTGGTTTTTCTTCATTGAAATGATTACTGAGCTCTATGCTGTATGCCTGATTGCTAAGAAAGATATGCCGTTTGTCTTCAATTGTCAAGGGGCCACCCCTAAACCACCTAGACGTCGAAATGCATGGAGTGGAAGAGATGCATAGGTTGCACTTAAAAAAAATGTATGTAGCATGGAAGAATAGGGAGGTGAGTGGTGGCTAAACCGTCAAAACTGGTAGCAAAGTATCCCAAAAATACACCGAGCCCCAGCAATACTTACGCTTTTCGGCACATCAAACTGTTTTATAATATGAAGTCAGTGTATCTATTGGTGTTTAGCGTCCTCGCGGTGCCTTGTCTGTTCCCTGTTGTGCTAGTATGCAATAACCCCCATTTCCCCACGAAGTCCTATAGTGTTGGATCTGCATGCCTTCTTTGAAGTCTCTATACAGCTGTAGATAACTCTGGCAGAGTGTATCAAGAATACTGACAATCCTGCTACTGAAACAACAATCACATTACACACGATGCCCATTTACGCTAGGTGTACGTGAGTAACGCGGCATAACTTGTGGTCAATATCTCAAACATTTATTATAAAAAAATAACAACGATGCATGCTGAAACTTGCAGCGGCCAACAGTTCCAATCATCGTCTAGTATGCTTCACACTTGAACGCAAAACAATGCGACTTATTCTGTCTAGCAGCCTTTGAAAACCAAGCAAAGCAATATGCACAATGCTCGGCTTTGAGCCGGAAAGCGATTAAGGTCGATATTCGAGAAGGCAGAAAATATTATTAAGTTTGGCTTGGGAATATCCCATTAGATTCAACCTTCAGGCTTTTCCTTCGTGCTTTCTTAGTTTGGTCGATTAACCTCGCATAGAAAGGGCATTGTAACGCTGTAACATCGGCGTGATACAGCTAAGTACATGACCAGCTCAACATATTTGGTTGTAAAACTAGTACTCATGCTACCGAGTGTCATGTGCGCCCGCCCGAATACTGTGGGTTGGAGAGGTAATTTTGCTTCATTAGGCGCACCCGCAGCAAGCTAACAGCGCGACGATAAAGTAAACAACGTCTGTGTTTTCAGGATGTTATGATGATTCGCGTACGCGACAGCACAGGTGACTGCAGCTCCTGGTAATTTTCTGGAGCCAGTTTTTACGATTTTCGGGATACTCACATAATCGACCAAACTGGTACTTCCTCGCACTTCCATACATCAACTTTGTGCGAAACTTCAGTTCTTATCTTGTATACGGCGGTTACCGAACCAAAGGCACTTCACCTCTTTCCACCCATCTACCCGCCTACGTCTGGGTGTTCTCGTGTCCGTCTCCTTAATTTGGTGTATACCGAAACCGACATAGGAGGACATGAGTGTATGCCGAACATGAGTAACAGGTCATGACTTGAACATTCTTCAAACAGCGCAACGACGACGAGGACGAAGAGAAAAGGACGTAGAGCAATGCATTAGCGTGCCTTCTATTGCTCTACATGAAAGCGAGTTTATTTCCTAGATAGTACAGTATCTTAATATTCCTTGTCTTGGAGAGTAAACGTGGTCGTTTTCTAGTTTTTTCCGTTTGAAGATGTAATGCTGGCTTGCTGTTTCTTTTGCTGTTTTTGTTTGCTCAAATGACGTGGTTGTCGCTTACCGCATGAAACCCTTTCCCCGAGTCACGTGTGGCGCATGGACCCGCGGTATGCGGGTATGCGCCACACGTGATTTCATCTGTATATATCAGACCAGAAACGCCGAGATTGCGCATTGAATGCTTTATAAGACATTCTAATAGTAATAATTTCTGGGGTTTTGTGTGCAAGAACCACGGTAAGATTATGAACCACGCTGTAGTGGGCCACTCCGGATCAATTGTAAATACACGTAGTTTTTTTTTTACGTGCACATGAACAAGCATACGGTCGCTTGCATTTCGCCCGCATCGAAGTGCGGCCAATAGATGTGACCTCGAATCGATCCTGCGCCCGCGACCTCAGCAGCGCGCCACCATACGTGCTAAGACAGCAAGGCGGGTTTTATGAGACACTTTGCATGGGTTGAACTGGATAAATACATAACGTTTGGTATAGTTGTAAATTTTATTGTAGCAGACAAACGCTGACAAATGTGCGGTAACAACCTTCAGCAATTAGTAGTCTAGCGTTCGTGTCCACGCAGGAATACGAAAACGAACGCTGCTTACACTTCGCTTCGATAAATGTGACGTCTATGTTGTAACGTGAGTGCCGGGGTTGCGTCAGACAGTGACCTGCCCTTTAGACATCACTGTAGTCAACGTGAGTTTTAAGCTTAATATGTGCACACTATTCCAGATACACAAAGACGTCGATACACCTCGTAAGACGTGAATAAAAATGAGGCATAAGCAGTTTATCGCTGACTGCTGCGCATGAAGTCAACTCCCACAATACGTGATATCTGCCGGAATTTTGTAGCAGTGCGTTGTCTTAAAGGATAAGATGACACGCTGTAAATGGTTTTGCAGTGCTGGATGAATTTTGTCTAGCGGGCTCGGGTTAGCGCGGCACCGGACGACAGCGACTAGGCGCCATAAAACATTGATATTTCTTTAGGCATGTAGCCCCGCATTACAAACTGCTCTAGATCATGGGTCGGCAACATGCGGCCCGCGGTACAGTATTATGCGGCCCCCGGCGCTACGCCACAACCCCCCTGCTCTTGTCACTTCTTATCCGAAGGCCGACATGGCAGTTTTGACCTCAAATACGGTTTTTGCTTGTAACCTATGTTTTTAAATTGGAACCTTGTGACATGCGTGCTGAAAATAAACACGGTGTCTATTCCAGTTTTCCACACTGTTGTAAATTCGCCGAATTTTCCTCTTTGCCTGCAAATCTCCTACCCCCACCCCCTTCCCCAGATTTGCCGTCCGGTCCCCGCCGTGTCTTCTTCATGCAACTCGGCCCTCCGCCTCAAAAGGTTGCCGACCCCTGCTCTACATGAAATAAAGAGTGCCGGTTTCCAGCCCGGTTCACAAACCCTTCAGCAACAAAGCAAAGCAACTTCGGCTTTCCATGTCTCCACGCATTTTTTACGTCAATTTGCACGTTTTCAGCCGTTCCCTTCCTCCTTTGCTGTCAACCCTCGCTATCCCGTTTGACTTCCATCTTCTCAACTCAAACCCCCTGCAGAGTGCCCTGCCAATGTATCTAAGCCCATGTATCAAAACAATTACAGCGGGGTTAGGGTCATCAGTAGGGGTGTGCGGATAGCGAATTTTGGAACCGAATTGAATACGAATGGAATAGTGATGACACCGAATCGAATAAAAATGCTAATCCAATACTCTTCGAATAGTTTTCGAATACTAAGGCAACCACTTTCAAAACAGTCTCAGAACTCAAGAAGGAGAAATTGAAAACCACCCGTTTGTAGCACGAAGCCACAAGGAAATCCATACGGATTTCTCAGAAAGAAAGCTTCTTAGTTGCTGGCGGAAGGTTTCTTAATCCTTTTGCCACCTTGCGGGATTCCGCAAAGCTACTTTGTAATAATAAGTCTTAGAAATACACCGCATTTTATTTGAACCAAATATTCACTAACTTTTACCAAAAACATTACGCTTACTTAAATACCACAACTATGGAAACTGAGTAAGCTCGTAAACAGGAACGACCAGGGGTTCCGAAATATTTTGTACCTAGCTGTAGGTTGAAACACGGAGAAATGCTACTTTCTCCGCGAGGTTAAAATACAGCGGTGACTACAGTAATCAAGGTGATACTTGGTCGCCTGTTTTTAAATAAAATTGAGATATAACGACTAACCAACTTTGAAGCGAACACCACGAATACGGCTAAAGATGCAATGAAACAGGCAAACCTGTCATCAAAACAATGGCTCGGCACCGAATGAATGCAGGCAGTGTTGAAGGCTGAACAGCAATTCACGCAAATACAATTGCGTCTTTTGTTTATGAAGTCGAATGCAGTCGTAGTCCCCACCTTCAGCTGTTACTAGATGAACACAGGAACTAATTAATGGGATGCAGCTGCAGCACGGTGAAAACTGAGTAAGAGTGGAGTTTTCAAAAAAAGTGCCTTAATCTGGTAATAACTACAGCGGCGGTAGTACCCTAAAAGCTTGAACTGCATGCACATTGGTAATTTAGTCATTAAAAGAACAAAAATTACCTTTAGCTGTTTTAAAGTTCCGTTCTTTTTGGGGTTCTCCCGGCGGTGCTGATTATTAGGAAACTATGCGGAAAATATTCGGCATTTCGAATATGTACTATACGATTTGAGTCCCGAATCGAATAGAATGCTATGCGATTCGTTATTTGAAATTTTCGAATATTTTCACTCTCCTAGTCATCAGTAATTTCTCTCCTTTTCCTCGTTACCTTTCGAAATGTACAACAAATTACTAATTGCTGTTACTACTAATACTACTACTACTTATACTGTCTACCAATACTTCAATTTCTCCTTTCAAAATCTACTACTACTACTACTACTACTACTACTACTACCATTACTACTACTACTACTACTACTACTACTACTACTACTACTACCATTACTACTACTACTACTACTACTACTACTACTATTACTACAACTACTACTATAATACTATTCTACTACTACTACTACTACTATTACTACTACTGTTACTGCTTTCTACCACTACTTCAGTTTCTTCTTTCGAAGTATACAGTAAATTACTAATTGCTACTACTACTAATACTACCGCTACTTCTACTAATACTACTTTCTACCACTACTTCAGTTTCTCCTTTCGAAGTATACAATAAACAACTAATCGCTACTACTACTAATACTACCACTACTTTTACTATTAGTACTACTTTCTACGACTACTTCAGTTTCCCAAGTTGAACTCGTAGGTCAGTATAGATATATGTGACTTTTGCGACGCAATTTCACCAGCCGTATGTTATTTGGAAGGACAACACCTTAACAAACGACTGATTCCCGTCGCGGGTTTTGTTCGTTCTGGTCGAAAACGCCGACATGTGTCTTCGTCTCACGCGCTGTAGTAAAAATCCGGTTATCGTTTTCAGATACAGGAACACAAGCGTGAAGTCGAGAAAGGAGCCGACAGAGGGAAACACAAAGTGCGAATAGGTTGAACGAGCACTCGCACTTACGTATGGTCCGGTGTGACGCTGGTGACGCTCCTCCTGGGATGAAAAATGAAATGAGAGAACAATTAAATGAACGGGTGCGGTTATATCGAGGAAACAAATTTTGCGAGACTTCAGGAAATCAGCTCGCCCTAGTCACTATAATCAAGCCGCAACTTGGTTATCAAGCCGCAACTTGGTAACTGACCGCCAGTATCAAAGTCACGCCGCACAGGAGTTACACTTACCAGGCTAAGAACAGGACATACACACAGTACACATTCACACCTTTTTGTCCGGTGGCGATCTACCTTTGTGTGAGAGATGTTGTGAAGCACTAACCGTGCTTCACATTTTAATTCAGTGTAAAGAATAAGACACGCTTAGAAAACACTTTCCATTATCCTAACGGCAACAAATACCATTTCACCCGTCAACGTTCATCGGTAGGGAACCGCTTTTTAAAAATGACTGATTGTTCGCATCTTCAAAAGACGAGCGTAGTTTTCGTGTGATATATACAGGCAATCCATAGCACGAACTCTGAACAGAGGTCGCTGCTGCGGTGGCTACAATAAAGGAGGCACCTGCCTCGCGGCCCTTGGACTCAAGGGCGTACACGATGCACTGGTGCTAATACCATATATCTACACCATAGTTTAATTATCACGACCACTCGCCATTCATTCTCACAACTAATTTCACGTCACTCCCATGCTTTTAATACTTATATGTTTTACCCGCCTTAGCGCGTGGAAATTTAAGGCCCTGATACAGCCGCTTACCATAATCATTGTTCACATCTTTTGTCCCATGACGTGGCGCTCTTTGGACTTGAAATGACCCTTGCGCCATAAAACACCATACATCATCATCATCATCATCATCACCTACCGCTAATTAATGTAATCCCACAATTGCATCCACGTTTTTCTACGCGCGAAATAAATCAAATCTCCGTCATTTTCTGCAGGAAGCTCTTCGAGACATGTAGCACACACCAGTAAGGTGTATATAGTTGCTTTACTTGATACGTTGGCATTTCGCGTTTTTGGACGCGTGAGAAAGTCGCGCCTTTTACGTGTCCCTCAAACGCTAAGTGGCGTCTGCGTCTTCAGGTGAGCGTCCGTCTCATTCTGACTCTTCCTGCTACTCATCTCAGAAGCTTGCGTCGAGCCTTACTAATAAATAGTTCTCTAAGCAGACAAATCAAATGGTATGAAACGCTTATGCCACGCAGCCATCAATTTTCACAGCAGTACGAAACACGCGCGAAAATGTACACGTACTGGGCGTAGGAGCGTATACTCGCGGACAGAGAGAGAGAGAAATAACTTTATTTATCCCATCTTAAGGGAAAGGGGCTGCGAGATGAAGGCGAGGGATCCTACTCGCGGTAGGCCTCCTCTACCACCTCAGCCCACCTCAGGATAGCCTCCTGAAGTGCGGGGTTGTAGCTGCGCATGGCAGCCTCCCACAGCTCCTGACTATTTAATTGTTTACGAAGGCTCTGGGGAGGGGACTGACTTTTGCATTGCCACATAATGTGGTGAAGGTCCGCTCGCCTGACAGAACAAAACTTGCAGTGCGAATTAGAGTACATTCCGGGGTAAATTTTGTGGCGTAAGGCAGGGGAATGAAAAGTGCAGGTTTGGAGTCTACGCCATAGAACCTCGCGCCTGCGTGAGGACGGACGTAGTAAAGGCGGGAGGGTTTGGCGACCTAGGCGGTAATGCCCGCAAATGTCGTGGTACGTAACCAATCTGTCTTTAGAGGTAAATGCAGGAGGGAGATTATTGGTTTCTGAAGCGTCCCCTATAGCCTAGCCTGCGCTCGGATCGTGAAAGCTCGAGCGCTTGCATGAGCCGCTTCATTACCAATTGGGCCTGCGTGAGCTGGTGTCCAGATTAATGTAACAATTTGGGATGGTGGATTACGAGAGAGAGTGGCTAGGGCTGTCCTACAAACCCTACCCGCTCCGAAGTTGTATATGACAGTTTTTGGGTCACTTACAATGAGAGACGAATTAGCAATTGTTGCGGCGAGTGCCACCGCGGCCTCCTCCGCCTCCTCCGAAGACGAGGCTCGAATGGATGCTGCCGTTACAACACTGCCAGTGGAGTTAACAACCGATAAGGCGAATTTCTGTCCACACGGATACTCTGCGGCGTCGATATAGACCACATCTTTGGAGTTAAAGAACTTTTTCTGTAGAGATTTAGCTCGTTGTTGCCCTCTATGCTCGTGATGAACAGGATGCATATTTTTAGGGAGAGGAGGGATATCAAAATTATCATGAATCTGGTGGGAAATATTAAATTTCTCTTTGGTCATCGGTGCTGGGATAATATTTAGGGAGTTTAAAATATGTCTACCAGTGTGGGTGTTCGATAAGCGTTGGTACTGAGCTGTCAGGTGGGCTTCTGCGAGCTCACTAAAGGTATTCAAGGTGCCTGTAGCCAAAGGTTTCTATGTAGAGGCTGTACTTGGCACTCCAAGGGCAAACTTGTATAGCGTGCGTATCAGTGAATTAACCTTATCTTCCTCAGGCCTTGTGCGGACAACTTTTCTTGGCAATAAAGGGAAAGCTACAGAGCCACAATGCACGTATCCTACCGCTAATGAATGTAGTCCCACAATTGCGTCCGTATTTTCTGCGTGAGATATATAAAATGCTCCTTCATTTTCTACATGTAGCTTTTTCAGTCGGAACGCAGCGCACACAAGTGAGGCATTTGCATTTCTTTTACTTTACACGTTGTCACTTTGCGTTTTTGCGTGCGTGAGGAAGTCGCTCCTTTTACCCGTAAGTTACACGCTAAGCAGCGTTTGCGTCGTGATGCAACGCTAGCCATCACTTTCCACGGCGTTACGAGACGCGCGCCAAACAGGACTACTTCGCGTAGATGTACATGTGCAGACGCTCCGCCCCCGTAGCTTTCCCTTCATTGCCAAGAAAGTTGTCCGCGAGTATAGCACATGAGCGGAAGCTCCGCCCCCGTAGCTTTCCCTTCATTGCCAAGAAAAGTTGTCCGCGAGTATAGCACATGAGCGGAAGCTCCGCCCCCGTAGCTTTCCCTTCATTGCCAAGAAAGTTGTCCGCGAGTATAGCACATGAGCGGAAGCTCCGCCCCCGTAGCTTTCCCTTCATTGCCAAGAAAGTTGTCCGCGAGTATAGCACATGAGCGGAAGCTCCGCCCCCGTAGCTTTCCCTTCATTGCCAAGAAAAGTTGTCCGCGAGTATAGCACATGAGCGGAAGCTCCGCCCCCGTAGCTTTCCCTTCATTGCCAAGAAAAGTTGTAACGTACAACGCTGGCAGCGTCCCTGAGACACCCAGCTTGATGGCCGCGTTTCAACCGGCGTACTTCTGTCACAATGCATACCACAAAAAACGCAGTAAGCGAAGCCAAGAGGCTACAACCGGTCCCAGTGCTTACACAATAGGCTGCGTTCATCGGCACCGACGCCTGTGCTGCCGCATCTACGCGAACCACGGTAACGCCGGATTCCAAGAGCCACAAGACTGCGTCGTCGTTGCAGTCGGCCGCGCTTGTTGCTGCTCCCACCGGATCGGCTCCTGTGATAGTCAGTGGAAATTCCGATCCTGCTGACAAGTCCATTTTCAAGAGGTGCGTTCATCTCGCCCCTACAGTTCTGCCCACCACGATTCCGGCTGACGACTCTTCGACGGAAATTGACTTCACTGCGTGCCAAGGCAACGATGATCATACGTCATACCCCGAAAACAGTTGAAGCCCCGTTAGTGTAAACCGGAAACGTGCCTCAACCGCCTGACCCCGCACCGAGCTCACCACCGTAGGAATCCAAATTCCACCTGGGACACTGACACCCGAACTGCTTCTGTACGACTTGCTTGCTTCCATCATCTCCGCCGCCAGTCTCTCGCCCCAGTGTGGAGGTCATCCTTCAGACCAAGCTATCTCAGAGACTTGTGTTGCTGTAAACACACTCCCCTCTCACTGCCCACCTCCCACTCTCTCTCACGAATCTTGAGCTTAACGGTAAGCTCGTCACCATCAAGCCATCCCAGTCCTGCGATATCGCGCCTCGGCGTCACACGCAACTTCGGTGCTCATTTCACATTATCTCAGCTCTTGCAACACCTAGAATATTTTAATACTGAAATGCTCGCGCTGGATGACCGCACTGCTCAGCTCGAACCTGACAGCACAACTCTGGGCCGTCCAGCGTGCCGAGGAAGCCGCTTCGAGACAAGGTCTCGGAAGCGCGTCCGCGGTGGGTGCCCAGGCCCACTAAAAAGACGCCGGATTCAAATCTCATTGATTTGACAATTAAGTTTCCTTTCCGTCGCTGCACATATGACGCGTTCCAGTGAATGCGTGCCCATAACATTTCCTGGAACCCCATCCCTCGCTTTGTATATTCTAGTGAAGCTTCTATTTGTAAAGGCGTTTATTGGACGGCACTCGGCGACGATGCACAAAGGCGACAGTCAAGACGGGGCACAGACTCCGAGCACGAGCAGCGTTCTCTCAGAAAAAAGTCGAAGAAGAGGAACCACTAGTAGGCGCTGGCGAGGACGACCCATTATAGAGTTCCAACGCTACGCTAAAATTACCCCGGGTACGAAGGGGGAGCGGCCTGGCGACCTAGCAGCATCTCACCATGGGCAGGTCATGGTAGGCCTTGAGGCGCTCCACGCTGACAATGTCGGCCCCGCGACGGCTCATGTCCGAAGATGGTTCAAGGGGTTCGATCAGATAGTTGACCGGGGATGTGCGTTCGCGACACGGTAGAAGTCTTCGTATTTGGGCAGTAGTTTTGACGAGACGCCAGTTGCAGTGGCAGGGACCGAGAGCCGTACGAGCGCTCCAGGTAGGAATGGGAGATGTGGTGGTGTCGCCGCGAAGTGGTGAAGTGGACCGCGAAGTGGCGAAAGGAGAAGTGGTGCTGTCACGGCGAATGCTCTGCCGCCGCTCTTGTTCATGTGTAGTACAGGTCTTTGCAAGCTCGCTGCACACCTCAGCAAATCGTACGGCAGAAGGACGCCAGGTCCTCCACGATTCTGACCAACATTAGAGACGGGGCTGCTTCCGAGCCGGATGAGCTTCCTCTCATCGTGAGTCAGTTCGTCAGTGCCGAGGAGGTGGCCCGTTTTGTCCCCAATGCCGAGCGACCGTACTACTCCAACGAACCTGTGAACGAGTATAACGTCACGTTGGCCAAGACAGACGCCGGTCCAAAGGAGATTGTAGCCAAGGACGAGATGAGGGAATGGCGAAGCCAAGACGACCGGCTTCGTATGACATTGAGAATTGTAAACATAACCAGTACCGAGCTCGGTAACATGCTTGGCAAGATTGTGCTGTCGGTCGGGCGCCCGTACATGCCAACCACCAACATCGATGCGCTCGACGGGCTTGTAAACGGCTCAGTCGGAGTTTCGAAACTGTGTGAAGAGGAACCTGATATCGACTTTCCGAGGCGAGTCTTGATAAAATTCGATACGCCCGGGACCGACCGGATTGCTGCTCTGAAAGCCAGGTCTACCACCGACGATGCTCGACGTCGAGGCCATGTGATCGAGGTCGATTGGGTCCCGATTGAGCCGAGGGTTGTCTCGGTAACGTTAAACAGAAAGGAAGAAGAGGTCGTGAGACGCAAGCAATATTCTTTGAGCCAGGCCTGACGGTCCATAAGCCGGAGTGTGGGGCGGACGCGAATGTTGTCTGCGACTACGACAAGAAGCACACGCAGAAGCTTGTGTACATCGTGCTAAGCCATTGCACAAACTTTGCAAACCTATACCTAACCAGTCCGGAGGGAAGTTTCATCATGGTACCACCAACGCTGATGCCAGTCTTGCCGCAGAGTTTGAGCGACTCAAGAAGTACACGCCACAGACAGCTACTCGAGAGTGACGGACTGCGTACGACCGGGTTCGTGCGGACGAGTGTACCGTTGCCTTTGCAAACTTTAGGTCGTTGCAGCATCATGCAGCAGACGTGAATCTCTACGAGCTTCGGCGCAACGCCACTTTCATCTCCTTCACCGAGACTTGGAAGAGCCTGCCGTACGCTTACAATGAAGTGAAGTTTATTTTCCCTTTCATACAAAGGAGGAAGCCTGGGCTAAAGCTTCGAACGCCTGACGAAAGTCTTGGCTCCCTTTACAGTCTGACGTCAGAAAACAAATGACATATGACATAGTAAATGCAAAAATCAGCTCCACCTGCAATCCTAACATAATGCAGTTACTAAGCTTGCAGCAGTGCTGTTATACAAATGGTGTTATACAAAACACAAACCAGAGTGGAGTGAATATTTCTTTCTTTCCTTCCTAAATGTCTTTAATGAAACGTCAAAATCAAGATTTGTCGGCGTTTTATTAATAGCCGCAGTGATCTGATAATTTAATTTATGTTTGCAATAGTACGCGTCTTAGGGACCCGGTGGATTTGCTTTTGAAAATGGTATGCGTCATTAGACAAAATATTGTTTTCAGTGTGTAATTGATTGGTCTTAATATGCTGCTACAGTTGAAAGAGGTAGTCTTGATTCGCTTTAAGTACATCGTAACTACCGAAAATTAGCAAGCTGGAAAGACCGCTGGGTCTGCCACAGTAACTATGAATGCACCGCAAAGCTCTCTTTTGAAGTACCAGCAGTTTCTGATAGTAGTCGTAGTTGTCCCCCATACGATAATACACTACGCGTACTTAGACGGCTGAAACGACGATTGCAGATGCCCCCGATACTTGCTCATTTTGACGAATAGGCCGATAAGGAAATTCACACCGATGAAAGCAGCATAGGACTCGGCGCCGTCCTTGTGCAGAAGGCTCACGGACTGGAAAGGGTAATCAGTTTGCTAGCCGATCGCTATCCAAGGCAGAAGCCAACTATTCCACAACGGAAAAGGGGTGTCTTGCCATCATCTTGGCTACGTCAAAGTTTCGCACCTACCTCTATGGCAGGCGCTTCAAAGTTGTAAGCGACCACCACGCCTTGTGTTGGTTGGTGGCTAATCAGAAGGACCGTTCAGGTCGCCTCGCACAGTGGAGTCTGAGGCTTCAAGAATTGGACATGACCATCGTTTATAAGTCCGGAAGAAAGCGCTCTGACAAGGACTGCCTGTCTCGTGCCCCCGTCGACCCACCGCAGCAGGACGACCAGGATGAAGAATGCTTCTTGGGAACCATAAGTGCCGACGACTTCGCCGAACGACCGCGAGCCGACGTTGAACTCAGGGGCCTTGTGAAATACCTCGAGGACAGGACCGGCGTTGTTCCGAATGCATTCACGCGGGGACTGGCGTCGTTTTTCTTGCGCAACGACGTTCTCCTAAAGAAGAACTGCTCGTCGCTTCGAGGCGATTGCCTTCTCGTGGTGCCCTCGGCATTACGACCAGAGGTCCTCCAGGCTCTGCACGACGACCCGACGGCTGGACACCTCGGTGTTCCCCGCACGCTCGCAAGAATACAGGAAAAGTACTACTGGCCGCGTCTTGTCGACGACGTCGCTCGCTGCGTCAGCGACGCAAGACACGGCCGACTAGGCCAGCCGGACTTCTGGAGCCTATCCAGCCACCTGGACGGCCGTTCCAGCAAATCGCGATGGGCTTACTGGGGCCGTTTCCGACGTCGAATTCCGGAAATAAATGGATCGTCGTAGCTAGCGACTACCTCACCCGCTACGCCGAGACAAGGGCCCTGCCCAAAGGCAGTGCTGCTGAGGCAGCCAAGTTCTTCGTTGAGAACAGCGTCCTGCGTCACGGCGCCCCAGAGGTCCTTATTACTGACAGAGGTACGGCCTTTACAGCGGACCTAACTCAGGCGATCTTGTGATACAGCCAGACAAGCCACCGGCGGACCGCCGCCTACCACCCACAGATCAAATGCCTCACCGAGCGTCTAAATAAGACCATCGCTGATATGCTGGCCATGTACGTTGACGCCGAGCACAAGACGTGGGATGCCATCCTTCCGTACGTGACCTTCGCATACAACACGGCCGCAAAAGAAACGACGCAGATGATGCCATACAAGTTGGTGTACGGAAGGAGCCCAGCAACGACGCTTGATGCAATGCTGCCAAATGTCACCGACGAAGACAATCTGGAAGTCGCCGCTTATTTCCAACGCGCCGAAGAAGCCCGACAGCTCGACCGCCTGCGCATCAAGAACCAGCAGAGGGTCGAGAGCCGTCACTATAATCTTCGACAACTCCATATGGAATACCAACCCGTTGACTTTGTGTGAGTCTGAACGCCGATACGTCGACGGGGACTTACCGAGAAGCTTCTTGATGATACTTCAGGCCATACAAGGTGCCCTAGACTACAAGGTTATCCCGGAGGGCATTACCAACTCTCAACGGCGCCGCGCACGACCTGAATTCGTCCATGTCGTGCGCCTTAAGCCATTTGTTGCTTGTTAGCGAACCTAAGACTGTACTTTTCCCTTTATTATTGTACTTTATTTCTGTATCCGCTTCCATCTTATGTTTAAGCATCAGGACGATGCCTTTTCAGAGGGGGGCAATTCCACACGCGCTGCTTTCTTTCTGTTTTATGTTACCGCCCCCTTGCACGTGTTACTACTGCCTTGCGCAAGCCACGCCAGAATATCTTGGAACGTTCGAGATAACTTTAGGATCCTGTGTTAACCCCTATATGCCCAGTGTCCTACATGTAGGAGGCTTCTTTGATGTGCTTTAAAATCGCTACTTCTTTAGGTGAAGACTCGAGCCATTTATAGCAAATGAAGCAGGTGTCTGCCGAAACATGTGCTGTAGCCTACACATTGCTTGCCCTTAATATTACCGCGTACAGACTTCATCTGGGCGAACGTGTACTCTGTACGGGAGAGACCCTGGAGCGGAGGATAGCCTAAGTTAGACGCTTTCCTTTTCTTCAAATTATTGAAACGATCTCGCCATTCCAGCACCATTCGTGCTAAAAGTAATTTAGTAGCAGTGAACACAGTATTGCCCGTAATTGCAAATACACAACTTGGGCTCATTTCCACGAGAAAAAAACTCGGCGCAAAAAGCGCTGCAAAACTGTGTTGCACTTACCTGACAGTAAATGAATATTTTGTACGTTTGTTCAGGGAACAAATCCCCCGTTCGCGAATAAAAATATTTCTTTGCTCAATTTTTCCGAGTATGGGCATATATGGGTTAAGATTGAGCGTGGAAACGGGAACAGCTGAGTCTATCCTGAAATTAACGCGGCCACCAGTGATAAAGCTGGGATGTTCGAAGTCGCATGTATAAATGCCGATGCGCCTTAACGCAGAGAAGTTTGTCGACGCTCTCTTCGCCGCTATCAGTGTAAGCGTGTGTCGCTTGTGGCTTGACTTCTCGTTTGTCGGGCACAGGTTCGCCCAAATAAAAAGTTTCGTCTTGAACCTGCCGACTGCTGCCTGCGTCCACGTCACGACACCGTGACAATGTACAAGTGCATAATACATCTGCAGTGTGAACCACACGGGTTCCACACTAGCTACTTTGTAGAAACAGCCAACACTTTTACATCTTTCAGGTGCTAATTTTGATACATGTGTGTTCCAGGAAAGGTTCTTGTGGAACCAGACACCCGAGAAATTTAATACAATGAACCTCATGTATTCTTACGCGTCCAAATTTAATGTTGACGCTGTAGAAGTCAGCAGTAATAATTAGCCTAAAAATAATGTATCTAAGCTCGGATAAATTTAAGGAAAACATGTTGCATTGCAGCCATGATTGTAAGTTACCTAAGTACCTGTTTAACATAGCCTGCGCTTGCGCGAGAGATTTGGCTGCAAAGAATATGTTCGTATCATCAGCATACATAATCATGTCATGAGAACCTGGTAGTTTGGCGATGTTATTGATATATACTAAAAAAAATTACACCATTTCCCGCCACGGAGTAAGATAAGAGAGGAGCGCCGACTCCGCCGCCGCCCCACGCATTCACCCGGGACAAACCGTGCAACGCAGGACGCGGCGGTCTAACTCATTCCTTTGCTCTCCCCCTCCGCTCCTCTTCACGCTTTCGCGCATGCTTTCTCCTCTCCCGGCGCTTATCACAACGCGTTGCGCCATCTGTCGAAGCGCATAGAAATCATTCAACACCTGCGCTCATGAGCGCATGCGCCAATTGGAGGAAGACGGCGGCGGCGGTGGCATGGTGGCAGGGAATCGTCTGCGCGGAGCGTGTCGTCTGCTAGAAACCCGTTCGCTCGGCATTCTCAATAAGACAAAAAAACGCGTACGTATGCGTACTGGTAATAAATATGAAATAAAAACATCGTACCGCTTTTTATACACATATGCAAAACATTGTAACATATCTTCAGTGAAAGCAGACGAAAAATTATGCTGAACAAAAACGGCAGAGCAGAAGTACACTTGTTTTCCACGTCTGGACGTCTGCGCGGTAGTGTTGGTTGGACATTTTCGTGTTACACCCTTTGTTTAGCGTGTCTGCAGTGTGCTCATTCATACTCGAAAAAAAGAAGGTGTCTTTGTACTTGTGTGTGAAGACATTGTTGGGTATTGGGTGTCTCAGCTTGCGGCTGCATCTGCGCAGAGCTGGTATAGACGGAGCGGACAAGGCAACGGTGAGTTAAGGCAAATTTATATACGTGTAAACAGAGGCGTTACATATTCGGCACTGGGGTCGACAGCTTATGGCGCTCGTACTCAGGTGCGACGACGACCCGGGATTTCTTCGTTCGCTGCTTCCCCTCTCCGCGCAGCTTGGTTTCTTATAGCCTGGCCGATTCCTTGCATCAGCCAGTAGTTCGAAGCTTCCAATCAGGAACCGCCGTTAGTCGCTGGCTGGAATCGGATCCGTGGATGAGAGGGCTTGCCGCACGTTGCGTGAGAAATTTCCGTCGGTTGCGTCAGAAGCATCGCGGGAGTTGCCGGTGGTTGCATGGCACCTCGCTGGTGTTGTCGCTGGTTGCATCAGACAGTCTATCGATGTTGACACCATTTGCGTCAGACGTTATACCAGCTTGAATGCCTTGCCGAAGCAATGAAGTTTGGGTTGGGAGCCCTGGCATAACAACATGGAGCAACCGGACAGGAGGCAATGAAGTGTTTTGTTCCTAGCTGTAAATGTGGTTACGGCAAAGGGTGAGAGAAGATTCCGCTCTTCGTGGCCCTATCTGCGACAAAAGCTATGCGCTCTACAGAAAAGAATTGGTAGCAGGCGTGCAGCATGCACGGAGCAGACGACAACACGGATAGGCATACACCCGCGAACGCGGCTAAGCACGCGTCCGCGCCGTTGCTATAGCAACGGCTGACGGAGTCCCCGCCCGTGGCTCTGCTCGAGGACGGCGTCTCTCCTACGCGGCTTTTCTCCATTCGTAGCGCCATCTGGCAAACACGCCGCGAAGCATCAAGTGGCGTTGCAAAATGTGTCCCTTCCAGGAGAGCGGAGTCGGCGCTCCTGTCTATCTTACTCCGTGTTTCCCGCTAAAGGGGACCATGAGGCGATGCGAAGCCGGAGCACTTGCACGATCGCGTTCCGTTGGCGTTCTTTGGGCATGCTACCGACCTCGCGTCGTGGAACGCGAAGAGGACCGCTACGCGCGTCTTGTCTTCCCTCTAGCCTGGCCGTTAATTCTCACAGGACGAGTGGGGAACGCAGTCGGCAGGCGTGCGAGAGGGGGGCAGCGTAGGAGAGAGAGGGGGAGGGGCCAGGCATGCGCTGGTGCTCATCGCGGCGTTGCGCAGGAGAGAATTTCGGCATGTCTAGCCCGCGTTTCAGAGAAAGAGAGGAAAGGGGTAGGGGAGAGGGGAAGTGGAGAGGGGGAGGGGAGAAGGGACGGTGGAGAGTGGGTAAGGGGAAAGGGGAAGTGGAGAGGGGGAGGGTATGCGCATGCGCAGTAAGGGTGGTCACGCCGCACACCACCACCACCACCACCGGATTGAACTCCGCCATAAGATACTTCGCATCTAAAAACGCCAGGCCTGCGCGGAAAGCGCAGCACAGTCACAGCGAAAGCTCGAAGAGCGGCATTTCTAGAGCCCGTTATAAACTCTCTTGTGGCTACTAATACAACTATACTAGCAACGTACCCACTACACCACAAACGATAATTTTTGTGAAGTTGGAAGCACCCACCACGACATTACTCGTCATTCTGCGGAGAAGCGAGGTACCATCTTTAAGGCATTATGTGCAGTTTCTTGATGCAAGGACTGATGACGATGAAGAATTATGACTGAGCCTTTTGTAATCGGTTGGAAGCTCTAAATGACCCACTAGTTACGTAATTCGCATTGTGTGACGCCAGGTCGTTATTTCATTCTCCCACCACACTTTATAACATACGCTAACGTGAGAAAGAGATAGAGAAAGGGAAATAAGTTTATGGAGACCCTGAGGAAATGCATCATGGGAGCCTTATGGGCTTCCTTGGCAACCAATAGAAGTGCACTTGCGCGGAACCCACTACGCTATAAATCATAATTTTTGTGAACGAAGAAAGCAGCCACTATGCAATTTTTCGTCATTCTGCGCAGAACCGTGGTATCTGCTAAACACCAGTAAGGCATTATGTTCACTTGATTGATGCTATGGTTAATGACGATGAAGAATTATGGCAGACCCCTTTGTAACGGATTGGGAGCATTCAACAACTCACTCGTTGCACAATTCGCATTGTGTGACGCCTGGTTACAGAATTCGCATTGTGTGACACTTGGTTGTTATTTTACTCTTCTGCCACGCTGCATTACATATGTTAATGTGGTTCCTCCCCGACAGAAAGACTGTATAGGGTCTTTTTGCAAGGCAGTTTCAAGCACCGGCATGGCTCAGAGGTTGAATACTGGGTTCCCACGCAGAGGGCCCAGGTTCGAACCTCGTTCCATCCTGGAATTTTTTTCTTATTTCGTTTTTTTTTTTTTCGAGCGATAGTGGTTACGGACACCGGCGGTGGCGGCGGCGGACAACTACGGCGTCAAAAATGGTCGGTGAAATGATCTCATAACAGCTTTCGCTGTAATAATAGTGGCCCTAATATAGAGGCCTTAGAGGCTCCGCAAATGACAGTCGGTTAGATGTAACATCATTCAACCGTACGTATTGCACCTTATCGCGTAAATAATCCTGCACTAAGTTAAGTTTAACACCACGTACACCATAATAATTTAACTTTTGTAAGAGGATATTGTCGCGGTTCAACGTAAGCAGACCACCGAGACGTTGAGTCCGAGAACCGACGGCGTGTTTTTATGCAGCAGCCAAGAGCAAAGACATGAAACAAAAGCACGTCGTCTTCTTTTGCCAGTGTCCCTTTTTCACGAGACTGTTGGCGCGCACATCGTCTTCGTTCTCTGTCTATTTCGAGCGCGGCATTTGCCTCCCCTTAAAAGAGCATCGCCCCGATGCTATAGCTGAGCCAGTCATTCGCGCATAAAGTCACTTCGTACAAGCGACGGTGCTTCGTAGAGTCACTCGCTGACGTATGGTTTAATATTGTGCTGTACGTAGTCAAACGCCTTTCGAAAATCGAAGAACATAGCAAGAGTGCAGTGCTTGTGCTCTATATCTTCAAGTATTTTGTGTTTAATAACGAGTAGAGAGTGCTCTGTGGATATAGACGGCTACGTCTGCATTGCCGACGAAGAGAATTTGAATCGGGCTGCAGTTGGGGTTAGCGTTTACTCCAGGGTTGGAGACGATGTACGGGGGTGGTTTAATAACGAGTAGAGAGTGCTCTGTGGATAGAGACGGCTACGTCTGCATTGCCGACGAAGAGAATTTGAATCGGGCTGCAGTTGGGGTTAGCGTTTACTCCAGGGTTGGAGACGATGTACGGGGGTGGTCAAAAATTCCCAGGCCGCAACGCCCGGCCGCGGAGCAGCGGCTCGCTGCTATCGGGGCGCTGTCATCACAATCACGCCTTGGCGCACGCTGGTGTCCAGCGTGTGCGTGGAGGGGGGGGGGGAGGAGGGGGGGGGGTATCCCTCTCTCTTTGTTGCTCTCCTTGATAAGGCTCCGACCGTGTTCGTATGCAGCGAATTGGCCTGCACAGACGGCTGAGAGAGCCACCGCAGTGAAAATGGAAAGTTAAACGCACGATATTTTCCAAGAAGCCCAAAACCACGGTAATGTATATGGCGTCTAGCTAAATGTGGCCGCAATCCTGATGCGTCAGTTTTCCGGAAGACTGCCGCCTCGCTACACGCTGCACGGTAGTAAAACATCGAAGAGCCGTGGGTGAGAGAACATGACGCACCAAGTTTATACGTCGGTTTCTTATCAAGGAGAGCGAGGAAAGGAGATAGAGATGCATCCCCCCCCCTCCCCCCACGCACACGCTCGACGCCAGCGTGCGCCAAGGCGTGATTACGATCACAGCGCCCCGATAACAGCGAGCCGCTTCTCCGCGGCCGGGCGTTGCGGCCTGGGAACTTTTGACCACCCCTGTACCTGTCGATGCGATTGAGCTTGCGCGGGAAGGCTTTGGCTATATACGGCTTCACGGATCGGTCACGCTAGTCGTGATGTACATTTCGCCTCACGCCACACGCAACGAAGTCACGCGATTTCTGAGTACGAAACTCCAGAAGTTTCACGAGCGGGGTCACCTACTTCTCGTGGGTGACATTAATGTGGAAATTGTCAAGAAGAAATGGCTCGTCGAGTACGTGCCTAGCTCGTTTGGTTTGGCCTGCTTTTCGCAGAAGTAGGGATGCCTACCCAGAACGGGCCGTGGGACTTGCATAGACTTGATCTTCGCTAATTCTGACACCGAGAGCCTGACCGAACTTTTCAAACCATCGCCTTTCTACCGCAGTGACCATAAGGCCGTCTTGGCCACGACTTCCGAGAAGCCTGCTTGGGACTGCAGTACGCTTCGAGACGATTCTTGGATGCGTGATTACGTGTGTGCTGCGTCTTGCTTCGAAAATGCACAAGTGCGACGACGTGGGGCCTCGGTCCAACGGCCGGATGAGATAGTGGAAATCTACAACGCCGACGACGACGAGGATGGCGAGGATCTACCCTTCCTTCAGCCAGGTCCGACGATGAAGATCGTGGCGACGATGACTAGTACTGGAGAAGCACTGTACGTAATAAATGCACTGTACGTACTGTAACACTTGCTTTCCAATTACCTCAACTCACTTTGCGAGTTGATTTAAGGTCCTTGTATCAAACTTCGGACCAGCTGTCACATCTAAAAAGAACGTGGGCAGCTTGCACTAGACGCGCAAAGTTGAGCCACATCGGAGCTGGTGGTCTCCTAGCTAGTCCCGGCTCTCGCTGGCCACTCCTTGCTGCTACTGGCGCTTGAGAAAGGCCGTGGAATGGAGGGGAGATCGAGGTGGAGAACCGACCGGTACGGAAAAGCTGGTTGGACTAGATGTGAGTTTCGTAAGAGTAAAACTTAATAAATCTTGGCAATAGTTAGCAAAACGTAGTAGAACTTAGCAAAACCTACCAACGACTTAGCACAACCTAGCAATACCTTAGCACAACCTAGCAACAACTTAGCGAAAACCTAGCAAAAACTTAGCAAAACCCAGCAAAATGTAGCAACACTTCGCAAAAGCTAGAAACAACTTAGCAAAACCTAGGAACAACTAATGAAAACCTAGCAAACCCTAGCAACAAGGAAGCAACAAAGAAGCATGCCTCGGCCTTTGTGCGGTGTGTGAAAGAAGTAGTGCACGACATACCGCTGACTTGAAGAAAGTCGCCCTTCACTCACAACACTTACATAGGGCAAACAGGCCGCTGCCTTAATGACCAGTTAAGGGAGCATGCGCAAAATTTAAGGAATGTTGTCGGTGCCCCCCTCCCTGCAGAAAGTGCACGTGTGTACCGATGCTTCGTGAAGCCAAGATTCTAGGTAGAAGCCGGAACAAATCAGCCTGTGAACTCTGGGAGGCGCGTCATATAAAGAACAAAGGAACTCATTGTGTTAGCGACATGTCCATCTCCCTTTATAACAGCGAGATGAGGTTTTTTGGTGCAACATGTTTGTAGCCTGACAAGTGGTCTTGTCTAACTGTGCGCTCGGCCCGTCTACGCATCATCTTGCTTTACGTTTCATTGCAACCCATTGTAATAAGCCGGTTGTGAGCAGCGCCTGTGCTGTGGCCTTTCGTGTGTTCGTCCTTTTAGCGCTAAAATGAACAGTACAACATCACTTTCAGTGCAGAGACATTATGTTTATGTGCGGCTGACGTAACAAGAAATGAAGTGCAGCATCTGATCTGTCAACGTAGCAGGTGACATCAGCGTCATACCGGGAGGAACTTCGTGCCGATTTTCTCTGCGTTTCATGAGTAAAAATACGAAACGAGATGAACGAAGCAGATATCTGCAAATATGGGCAAGCTACAATTTTACCACATGGAATTTTGTGGCCATGAGGCTGCCTCTACGTTTCCGCTACAAAAGTACCCGCATCTTGTTATTGAAGAAAGGTGGTTGACGGTGAAAATTTTCCTCTGATTCTGTCTCCCACTAGCTGCATAATTCACGTGTAATTGGGGATCTCCTTTATATTTCAGCGCACAATTAAAAAATTGGAATGCCTGATTTTGATCCAATGCTCTATCCGCGGCAATGGTGCGAGCCGGTGGAGGGCCCTAGCTGTTATACGATTCAGTACAGGCAACCGGGATATAATTTCTGGAGTTTTACGTGCCATAACCACAACATGATTATGAGGTACGCCATAGTCGCGGGCTCCAAAAATGTTGACCACCTGAAGTGCTTCAGCGTACACCTACATCTAATACACGAGCCTCTAGCATTTAGCCTCTATCGAGGTGCGACTGCCGCGGTCGGGATCGAGCCCCGATCTTTTGGGCAGACGATCTTAACTACGTTACTACCGCGTAGGCTAAGATGTTTAACAATAAAGCGTTCTAATATTATGATGGTCTGGTCATATTGAAATAGCCATGGCTAAATATGATAGAAGAAGACTGCACTCTTCCCCTTCCTCCTCCTCCTCTACGCATTGTCAAACAAGCCCGTCTCTTTCGTTGGAAAGGTGAGGGAACAAATGAAGAAACTGGCAGATCCCACGCAATGTGGGAATCGATATAATGCGAAGCAGCCAGCAAAGAGCTGCATATATCGTCTTGTTTGTCATTGAGGCAAACGAAGTCATTCATGTCGTGACATCCAATTCACTATATATCGCAAGTTTGTCATAAATGCATGCATGTACAATCTGGTATATGCCGTGCTAATGAAACGTATATTCTGACACACACACACACACACACACACACACACACACACACACACACACACACACACACACACACACACACACATATATATATATATATATATATATATATATATATATATATATATATATATATATATATATATATATATATATATATACGATCCGTGATGTGCTATTTATGTTCGTCACGCACTCCTGTCACGCCATACCAATTTTGGTATATATCCAGTTACCAAAACGTTCGCGAGCGCACAATGAGCGTGACGCATAAATCGTGCCCTACATGACATGCGTGTCATGATTTTCATGTTAACTCGTGTGTCATTTATGTTCGTCACACAGTCACGGCACGCCATACCAAATTTAGTGTATATCAAGTTAGCGAAAGGGCCGCCAGCGCACCATGAGCGTGGCACGGAAGTCATGCTGTACATGACACGCCTGTCATGATTTTCGTATTTACTCCCGTTATTTTTGGTCGTCACACAGTCACGTCGCGGAATACCAATTTTGGCGTATATCGAGCTAGCCAAACGTCCGCCGGCGCACCATGAGCGTGGCACGTAAGTCATGCTGTATATGACACACGTGTCACGATTTTCATATTAACTTCTGTTATTTATGTTCGCCATACACTCTTGTGAAGCCATACCAATTTTGGTGTATATCAAATTAACGAAACGGCCGCAAGAGCACCAAGACTTTGGCATGTAAATCATGTTGTTCATGACATGCACGTCATGATTTTCATGTTATGACCTGTCATTTAGGTTCGCCTTACAGTCATATTACGCCATACCAATTTTGGTGTACATCCTATGAACGAAACGACCAGGAGGGCACAAAGTCGTAGGCGGCTAGATAGATAGATAGATAGATAGATAGATAGATAGATAGATAGATAGATAGATAGATAGATAGATAGATAGATAGATAGATAGATAGATAGATAGATAGATAGATAGACAGACAGACAGACAGACAGACAGACAGACAGACAGACAGACAGACAGATAGATAGATAGATAGATAGATAGATAGATAGATAGATAGATAGATAGATAGATAGATAGATAGATAGATAGATAGATAGATAGATAGATAGATAGATAGATAGATAGATAGATAGATAGATAGATAGATAGATAGATAGATAGATAGATAGATAGATAGATAGATAGATAGATAGATAGATAGATAGATAGATAGATAGATACGTTCGAAGTCGCAGAAGTTCGCTAAGAAATGCTTGGCATTTAAAAAATGAGGAACTGAAGAGCTCATATCTTAATAAGGCTGTTAGCGTACAGGCGACGAATTCTCGTACAGGCCTAGTGCGTCGTGCATAAATGTCTTATATATAATGAACTGAGACGTCCCTTTAGGCAGTCGCCGACTGTGCAGTTTGCCTTTCTGTAAATTATAAAAATAATTATTTACTTTGCTACGTATATTAGCTACTGTTATATAAGTACCAGCCACTTCATTTTACCGATAACTGCACGGCTTTAAGTCGTTGTAATTTATTCCAATAACCTGCCTTCTGAAATCCTTGGTCCTGAGGCACCACAGATGAATATGAACGCAATCTAAAAGTCTCAAGTGATGCGCGTAATTCACACACATTGCTTCGGCATAGTAACTGACAAATAGAGCTGCTCACTCACTCGTATGCACTGGGAGTGAGGGTCAAAGGGGTGGCTTCGCCGGACGGTGTGACGGAGCGGGCTTGTTTCATGCCGGCGGCCATGGCCACTGGGCCGTTGTCTCCCATCGCGATCTCCATGGCTGTCTACGGCGCTGGACATCAAGGGTCGTAGAAATGCACAGGGAAGCATTATAAGTATACGTAAGCACAGCGATGTATACATCCCCAGAATATCGGGACACGTGCACATCGCGCCAACTCTCGGCGACGGCCGCGCGCCCACCCGTAACCGAACTGCAAATAGGCGAAAAAAATAATAATAATCATACCATACGTACAAAGCTATCTAAACTGACTCACGATTACATATACACGTCGATTACACGTCGACGATTACATTGCACGTCGTGTGAGACGGACTGGAACATATCTGGTAAAATTCTAGCAACGTGCTGCAAATTACGTAGATTCCCAAAACATCTAGAAACATTATCTCTCATGAATCATTTATGGGTTGTGTTGACATGTTTTTGGAACACAGGCACTTCGTAGCACGATACTGCAATTGAACCGGAATATTACTGTGGGCCTGAAGTATATATAACCATAACTCTATTTCATAACCACATTTGTTCTTCAGATACATTTTTTTAGCCTATCTATTCCCCCTTCAGTTACAGCGGCGTGCGCGGCCACCACCTAGAGGTCCCTAGACATCCACCTGTCTCAACATCTTGGTTATGATGATATCAACACGTGCTATATAAATGTAGAGATACATTTGCACCGTCGCGTGAACACGCATGTTTCCACTACGAAATAAGACTGACCCATTATGCATAACTGATATTGTACTTGCAAGGCAGCGCTTTGCCAGTGCGACGCAAGGTGAGATGTGTGCACTGTAGTCGCAGCCCCATTCGTCGGGCTGACGTAAGTTTCACTGCGAAATTCCAATGTGGCGCAAGAAGCATCGGCGAACCCTCCCACAGTGCAGACTTCTTGCCTCAATTATTTTATTACCCATGGACGTATTTAAATCGATCGGAGCGGAGTCGCTTTGCTATATTGCATGCGCAGCTAAACAAAAGAGCAACGGAGCTTGTATCAGAAACTATTGGCCCCGACTGCTCTATGGTGCGCCAAAGGCGGCTAGAACTCGTGTCCTTGCATCTCTGCTCCCTCAAAATGTTGAACCATATAACGCCGCATACGTCAACCGAAAGGATAAGTAGTCGCAATTTCATCTTTTCCATGTGTCATTTACAGCCGCACTGCGCACATGTGCACAGAAAGCTCAGAGAGCGTAAGTTAATTCACTTGCTTAAATGGAGGCACCAAACTTTCTGAATGTCATTTGACGAATGTCCATGGAAAGTCAAGTCCAATGGAAACTGCGTTTAAAATGATGTAGAATATAAACAGGCTTTAAGAGCAACTGGCGTTCTCTGGTTAGCAAAATTGGTTGTTTCGTCGGCACAGGTATACATAAACCGAGACAGATGTTTTTAGGCAGGTATAGATACGCGTTAAACTTACATAAACAAAACTAAATGAATCTGAATGCGAACGTGAATGTCCAGCGATGCTGTATCAAACACAACACATGCTGATGGGAGGGGGGTATGTTTTATTATTACGTTAGAGTAATGGTATTGATAATCGCTTTGTGGTCGCTATGGTAGACCGTGATTTGTTCTGCGACCATTTTCAGCAAGACGAATTTGTTTCTGTCGTCGAGCCTTGTATGCACGCTGTTCTTCTGGTGAACTTAATTTCCGTGGTCTACCCATGGCAGTCTTAGAATGAACTGATTGAGTTGCTAGATGGGTCTCCCCTTTATATATATATATATATATATATATATATATATATATATATATATATATATATATATATATATATATATATATATATGTATGTATGTATATATGAATGCGGGAAACACACGCGGGGAGAAGGAAGGGCCGTCTGACGTCATTCGAAGCTCTCGTGCCAAGCGCAAAGCAGCTGCAACCTATTCTTTACCGGGAACGCGAGGGAGGGTGTTCCCATTGTTCACAGGCACCTTATCATTCAGCATGCGGTTTTGATGCTTGTTTTGTGGTTTTCTTTATTGAAACGAATGCTGAGCTCTATGCTGTCTGCCTGATTGCGAAGAAAGATATGTCGTTTCCCTGAAATTGTTGGAGGGCCCCTAAATCACCCAGAGGTCGAAATTTAGTTGTGGCGTTGTAGTTGTGCACGAGTCTACAGCGAACGCGTTCGTCGGCTTGTCTGTCCACCTCTCCTAATGCCCTTCCTCGGCGTCCGAGGTGAAAACGCAAGGGCCGCGCGCATCTGCTAGCAAAGGAGCACGCGAGCGCGAGCGTCTGTTGGTGCTTTAGAGAGGAGGAGGATACAACTTTATTGACGCCATGAAATGGGTCAGGTGAGGGGGGGGGAATGGATGCAGGGAAAAGGTAGCCGATGGACCCTCGGGCCGCTTTAGGTGGCCGAAAGTCCTTGCACTTCGGCGACCCCCATGGCCCAGCACACTATCCGGAGTTGGTCGTCCGGTCGTGAGCTGCGCAAAGCAGCCTCCCATCGCTCCTGTCTCTCAGCCCCCTCAAAGGGGGGATTTGGCTTGTTTGGACAATGGCGGTACATGTGATTAAAGTCGGCTCGCGGACTCGAGCAGAGACGACAATGGGGTAAGGCGTCACCCTGATGAATTTGGGAATTGACGAAGTGGGATATTAAAGTGCCCGTTTGGAGTCGGCGCCAAACGATTTGCTCAGCCTGGGACAGCGATTTATGGGCTGGTGGGTAGATCATGCGGGAATTGCGGTAATGTAAAGTAATTTCATGATAGGTGAGTAGGAATTCCCGCGCGCTGCGAAAGGAAGGCAGACCGTCCACTGCCCGGTTGACGAGAGCTCGGGCTTGCTCACGGGCGGCTGCATTCCCGGGATGTCCACAATGCGCTAGAACCCACAAAATAGTGATTATTCGTTTAGGAGGTGGAACGAATTGTAGGATACGGTAGGCAAGTGCATGAATTCGACGCATAGCAAAGTTACGAATGGCCGTTTTTGAGTCGGAGAATATATACTCCGCCTGGGTGTTAGCAATAGCTAAAGCGATCGCAGCTTCTTCCGCCTCGATTGGTTGAGCGACTCGGTCGAAAGTGGCGCAACAGAGTAGCTTGTGGGCATTATCTGAGACCGCCACTGCGAAGGCAGGCCGATGGGAGTATTCTGCGGCATCTACATAAGCGACAGGGGTCGAAGATGCGTAGCGCTTGTGAAGCAAACTAGCCCTGGCCATTCTCCGGTCGTGATTATGGGTTGGATGGGTATTTTTGGGCAACGGTGGGATGAAGAGACTGTCGCTAACGCACTCGGGGGGTGAATTCGTGGGGGTGGTGCAGCCTAAGAGGTTGATTTTGAGGCGCTGAAGGAGCAGCCTTCCTGTTTCGGACTGGGAAAGACGAGTATAATGCCTAATGAGGTGTGCTTCGACTAATTCATGAATGGCGTTATGCACACCCAACTGGAGCAGTTTGCTCGTGGCGGTACTCTTAGGAAGGTGCATAGCAGTTTTATATGCTGTGCGGATGAGGCGATCTACTTTATCTCTCGAGAGAGATGAAAGGTGCAGATAAGGGAGGCAATAAGTCATTTTACAGAGGCAGAATGCTTGTACAAGGCGGCGCGTGTCTGCTTCACGCATGCCCCTGTGGCGATTAGAAATCCTCTTTATGAGGGCGGATATATTCTGCACCGACCTCCGTATCGCACCTATAGCTATGGAATTGGAGCCGTTATTGGAAATGTGGAGGCCTAGAACTCTGATGTTGTTTACCTGAGGGATGAGTTGATCATCCAGATATATTGATATTGCCGGAGGAAAAGGGTCTTTGGGGCGAATGAGAAGAAGTTCTGATTTAGGAGCTGAGCAGCTGAGGCCGATGCTCCGCGCGTGTTCTTGTACCGTTTTTGTTACTCTTTGGAGAGTGTATTCGACTGTGCCACAGTTGCCCGTGGTGGTCCAAAGCGTGATGTCATCGGCGTACAGTGAGTGTTGTAGGGCCGGTATGGTCGATAATTTTTGCGCGAGGGGGATTAGAGTTATATTAAAAAGGAAAGGAGAGAGGACGGCCCGTTGAGGAGTGCCCCTACTGCCGAGGATGAAGGTCGGGGATTTAACCGATCCTAGGTGAATCTACACGGTTCTGTTCGATAAAAAGGCTGTAACATATTGACAAGTGCGCGAACCCACGTTTAGCAGACTGAGATTTTGGAGAATAGCTGGGGCGTGTCGTACATTGTCGAATGCTTTAGTCAAGTCGAGTGTCAAGTCGAGTGACCTCATCACAGAACATACCGCTAATCTTGTGTCTCAACAATGGACGCAGTTATGCAATAGGCTCGACGGAAGCCTTCAATTTAAGAAAACGCGGTCCTTCCTACGTCATCTATTAGAACCATCAAAAGCGAAGACGGAAACTAGCAAACTTATCACACGACTGGTTCACCTAACGAAGCAACGAGGTCAGGACATAGTACAAACCCTAATTGAAACATACTTTCCGAGGCACGCGACCGAATCCATGTCGGAATACGGAGGCCTTCCCAACCGAGAATTAGACCGCCCCATAACGGAGGCAGAGGTGTGCGCAGCGTTACATCAGCTGCGCACCACCTCAGCGACCGGCCCTGATCGCGTCACTAACAAATAATTACGCAATCTGGACGCAGAGTCAGTTAAGGTCCTAACTGAGTATTTTAACCAGCACTGGAACCAAGGCGCATTGCCTCCCCAGTGGAAACATGCAAAGGTTACATTCATCACAAAGCCAGGCAAACCGCTCTTCAATCGTCTAAACAGATTCATGGAGGAAAATCACCTTTTCCCTCCTACCATGTTTGGATTCAGGGCAGGGCTGCTTTAGAGACCTGGTGCTTTGTTTTAAGTTCACTGAGAAGAGTTCCGGAGTAGAGGTGTATAACTTCGCTGTAAAAAAATCAAAGGACAAGCGCTCGCGCATTGCCTTAGTCTAGCGTGTAAGGTTTGCGCTTTTTATACCTCATTACGTGAATGGACTAGCTCAGCAACGCATTCTTGTAAGGGTTTTATTGCAGTGGAGCTCCTCAGGACGAACGAGTCCATAATTTAATTGAGGCGGCCATGGAGTCACTGTCACAAGACGATCGGCCCAGTGTGGTTTTGCATTTTCTGTGGCGTCGGCACACCTTACGCCGTCTACGTCGTCTGCCTCGTTTAAATTCCAGACGCACGCTAGGGTTCAGTTAAGCTTGCGCTTCTGCTAAAAGGCTCCTCGCATGCGAATGTTTCTGATCCAGAGAAATGAAAGAACGATTCCTACACAGCGTGATAATTACCTGCGAAAGCGGCGCAGCAGACGGACATACGGCGAACCGGTCTCCTTGTCCAGCAGTGTATCGCACGGGTGGACTTGGATGCACATCGACGATCGTCGAGGCTCGAACGAAGAGCGGTTGGTTGGTTGGTCCTCAGTTACTTGGCGCAACCCACCACGGGGGATCGGCCATGAAACAGGCGGTACCTTATTTTAGAAATTAAATTGTTTTACAATACGAATAAGTTTAGGAATGAATGTTTTAAAAAATTAGATTCACTGGTACAATCCAGATGTTAAAAAAAAAAAAAAAAACATTTGAATAGGTCACGGGCAGGCCACCCGTGACGCATGCAGCGCGCGCCGCTTCTTCTTCTTCTTGATGGTGATGATAATAGCACAAATTTATGACGCCTACCCACATATGGGGCAGGCCGATGATGATCAAAGCTTTATTTCTCCCAAGAACCTGGTGACAGGATGAAGCTTACCAGTTGAATTGTTGTGCTAAAAAGTGGAACGGGAAACCAAAACAAACAAACATTCGCGCTGGAGGCAAAATGCTGATGAGGCAGCGGAGCCAATGGTCTTGGCTTTTGCTGTGTTGCTGAGTTTTGCAAATTTTGTCATTCTTTCTTCCTGTATTTCTTGCTTCTTCTCTCTGCCTTTTTTTTTTCTTTTTTCCTCTGCTTAATAAATGCGAAGCATTTCTTAGCGAACCTCTGGCACTTTGAGCATTTCTATCTACGTATCTATCTATCTATCTATCTATCTATCTAGCCGCCTACGTCTGGGCGCCCTCAAGATCGCCTCCTTAACATGGTATAGACCAAAATTTGCATGGGAGGGTAAGAGGATTTGACGAATATGACTGCCGGTTCATGACATAAATAACGTTAAAATCCTGTCGCGTACGTCGTCAAACCCTTTCCACTGGACACGTGCGGCACATACCCGTTTACCACGGGCCGCGGTGTACGGGTATGCGCCACAGGTGATTGACAGTTTATGTCTACCCAGGAACGGCGAGAACAGACATTGGTAACTTAAATGCTAGAGAGTTAAGTAAAACCAACATCGGCAGCCTTGACACAACGAATGGACATAATGAAAATTAGGATCCCAGCAGGAATCGAACCCAAGAATTCTGCGTGGCAATCAGGTATTCTACCACTAAGCCACGCCAGGTCTATAAATTGGTTTGGAAAAACAGCCTACGCAGGCGTAATATCGGTGCAACGTCAATTGTGGTTGTGGGGCTGGCTATCTAATTTTACAAGAAAGCAATAAACACTACATGATACTCCTACGATGTGTACTCCTACGATACGGGCGTCATATCAGATTGACGTCTGTAGTTCCAGTGTTGGCTCCGCTTTTATAGCAGTCTAATAAACATTACGTTTGTATTCCTATGATTCAGCAAGCTATATTGAAGCATTGCTCGACCCCGGAGGAATACATTAACGAAAGTCACATGTGATGTCCACATCACCGCACCGTAAAGTGCATATTTGAAGTCTAAGGCGCGAATAAGACACGGACGAAGAATAGGAACGCACACACGGAGCGCCTTATCTGCGACTTAAACTTCAAATATGTTAAACCAACAAGCCCAATCTGCCATTCTTGCATCGTAAAGTGCACTTCGTCCACCAGAACGACGAAGTGTCTTCTTCATTTCTTAAGAGGCTGGGCGATGGCCTCATGCTGACCGAGGATGATGTCAGATTGATTGACAGCCATTTGTAGACTAGGCTACGTAGGCCACATACGCCCAGGTAGTGTACGAATAGGAAAAACACCATCCACTGATGTTGGTCTAGGTAGCACTATCCAGGCCTACCAGCCTCGACGGCCTATGCCTCACCAACGTGGAAGGTGGCTTCAGGTTCCGACATGTCGCCGGCTCTGTCGACAGACAATTTGTCGACGAAATGACTGAGGCATCCACGAATTCCAACAGCTATACTATACCACATACTTCAATACATATGGACCCCTCTTCACCACGGTCACGACCGGATCCTATAACAACTCATGACCAGCTGCTGGTGCTCACTGATCACGGTGATGATGCCCTTGTTCAAGAACTGTCAAGAACTTCTTGCACACATGCACACGGGTTCGTGAAACGCGCGTGCGTTCTCGGGACACGTATAAGCACTACATATCAGCTTACCGCTTCTGGTGTTGGTAATACCCACGTTGTCATTGGCAGCGTTATCCAACCGTAAACAATTGCTTATATAACACATATGCAGCTCTTCAACATATATATGTGTGCGTATAAAATATATACAAATCTTTAGCGTCATTTTGTAACGTGTCGCTCAGTAAAAAAAGTTACGCCACAGTCACCTACCCGCCGCACGCTTCGCATAACATCGACTCCCACGGTACGTGGGATCTGCCGAATTTTTTCAATTTACTGATTTCTCTCCCTCTATTTCTTTCTTTTTCTTGCTCTTAATATCTTTCTTCCTCTTTCATCCCTTTCTTTCGCTCTGTATATATATCTCGTCTGCTTCTTCCTTCTTTCCATCTTTTTCCCTCTCTATCTCTCACTTTATTTTTTTCTCTTTCTTTGATTCTCTCTCTTTCACTCTTTCTCATTCTTTATTTTCTAAGCTTCACTCCCCCCTCTCGTCCTTCCCCTACTCCTCACCCTCACTTCCCCTTCCCACCCCCTTGCTGCTCTATACTATACCATACCATACTATACTATACTATACCATACCATACTATACTATACATACCATACTATACTATACTATACGATACCATACTATACTATACTGTACCATACTATACTATACTATACGATACCATACTATACCACACTATGCTATACCATACTATGCTATACTATACTATACCATACTATACCATACTATACCATACTATAGTATGCACCACAAAGAAGTAACCAGCGTGAAAGTTGTTAGTTCGCGCTCTTCCTGTGCTTACCTGTGCGTTCTCTTCGTGTGTCCTTTGCGCTTGAGCAGCGCGATGCAAGTTTCGATCTGCTTGCCGTTCTTCGTGTGACATTCAAATTTGTTTCTATCACATTCATAGCTTCGCCCATGCGGCGAAGTGTTTTTTATAAGTATGAGTTTTATTTTTAATTATATTCAATCAAATCTTGTTTTCAAATAAATTAAAAAGAAAACGTGTAGGAGCCTAAGCAGCCAATAGTTGGCAAAGTCAGTTTCGAAGTGTAACCGGTAGGTATAGGCTCTAGCATATTTCTAGATAATATGTCATCCGGTTTAACAGTCAAATTAAAATGATAGCAGTTCTTTTTTAGATGCGAAGTATCTTATGGCGGAGTTCAATCCGGTGGTGGTGGTGGTGTGCGGCGTGACCACCCTTACTGCGCATGCGCATACCCTCCCCCTCTCCCCTCCCCTTACCACTTACCTTCTCCCCTCCCCCTCTCCACTTTCCCTCTCCCCTCCCCTTTCCACTCTTCCTCTGAAACGCGAGCTAGACATGCCGAAATTCGCTCCTGCGCAAAGCCGCGATGAGCACCAACGCATGCGCGTCCCCTCCCCCTATCTCTCCTCTCCTACGCTGCCCCCCTCTCGCACGCCTGCCGACTGCGTTCGGGGGTCTCCGCTCGCCGCGATGGACGGTCACGTTTTCGCGGAGCTCCGTCGTGGGACCAGCTACTCGTAGCAGCGTAAATATCTCTCCTTTTTCCCCAGTCATTTTTGTTTATACAGAGTTATTTAACACGCGCCTGAGCGTTTCTTATTTTATATTTTCTTGAACCGCGCCCAGTGCGCAGCCGTTCTTAGGGCTTCAAGGCCATCAAATGTAGATCCCCCACCATAGCCTATCTTGTATCCATCTTTCATGATGGCAGACGACCTTCCACCGGGATTTCCCCCGTGCTACTCACTGAGTGGTGATTTAAACCACTCGAAAACGTACGAGCTCCTCATGAAAGAGGCTGCCAACCTCGTACGCGAGCAAGCAACTCAGGAGCCATGGCGTCTCAGCCCTCCCCGCATCTCTCCAGTCCGCACCAACCGCACTCGCGCGCGGCAACTAAAAGATGCGGCGAGCCTCCTACGCAAGGACACCATGCCTGTGTCCCGCACACGCACCCGAAAGGCCTCCAGGACTCCGGCCGCCCCGAAGAACGCACCACAGCCAGGCAAAGCCAGGAAGGGTGAGGCGAGCTCCATGACAGCACCCCCCACTACCCCTTCATCCCTGTCAGGAAAGTCGGCCCAGCAGACAACCGCGGCCATCTTCTCGCCGCCAGCCTCGTCGCAAACGCACCCAGAGAGTCAGCAACGCTCTCCCCAAAACCCGCTTCTGGAGCCAATAGGCAGCAGCAACCGGGAGGAATGCTGTACACAGCATGACAAGATCACGTTCGCACCCTCACAGCAGGAGAGCGAGACAAACAGCCGCGGGTCACCCCCGCCACAGACGGGGGTGACCCGCGGCTGTTTGCGCATGCGTTGGTGCTCGGCGGGGTAGCAGGAAGGGGGCGCGGTGTGCTTCTTGGAAGCACACCGCGCCCCCTTCCTGCTACCCCGCCGATCCTCCCGCGGACAGCAGCTCAGAGGAAACCCGCCTGACCGGTTCGCCTCTTCCCTCTTTTCCCGCAGCCGCTGATGTCACGAGGTCCCCTCAGAAAAAGGCAGCCTCCTCTCTCGGCACAGCCAAGACAGCGGCGGCCATCCCAGCCACCACTGACACCATGGAATCAACTGTAGCAGACGAACAGGTGATCCCTCCTGACGCGGCGGCCAAACAGGCGACGGAGAGCGCTGGGAAAGGGAAGAAGCCCCCCTCCCAGCATGCCGCTGGAGGAGGCAGCATTCCGAGTTGCGTCATGGGCACGCTGGCTGTAAGCGACGAGGATGATGCGTTCCCCTCGCTTCCCTCCACCGGCGCCCCTCCTGGCACACCCCTCTGCGCTCCTCTTGTACCCGCACCACCACGTGGCCCACCACAAGCGAAAGCGAAACCAAACGGTCCCCCACAGCCTCCGGCCACCAACACGGCTGAGCCACGCCCCTCGCCGAAGAGGGCCCGTCCCACGTCCAGCACCAAAGGCCCTGTGGAAACGGCTCTATTCCGCCCAAGGAGCAGAAGGATGAACTTTCGAACCTCCACACAGGAGGCCATCTCTTCACTCCTTGCCGCGGTGGACGGTGTCGTGCGCGTTCGCGTAAACTTTCGCCGGAACGTTGTGGCCGCTGATGTCCCCATCGGGAGCCCGCTCGAGCCCCTCCTCGCGATCACAGACATCTGTGGTATTAGTGTCCGCGCCAGGAGGGCCTCCAATAACAACACCTGTAGCGGCATCATTTTCGGCGTCGACACAGCTCTCGGGGAGGACGATATACGCGAAAACATTGCGACCGATCTCCCTATAACAGCGTGTTCGCGCTCAGGGAAGAACCTCATCGTTCGCTTTGAGGGCACCAAACCGCCCGCGGAGGTCTCCCTGTACAAACAGCGCCGAACCGTCAAAGCACGACGCCCGCGACCTGTTCAGTGCGATTCCTGCGGTCGGTACGGACACGTCCAGACCACCTGCACGTTCGACCGGCGCTGTCTTCGCTGTGGGGCAGACCACGAACAGTCGGAATGCACAGCACCGGTGGCCAAATGCCTCTTTTGTGGTGGCAAGCACATTGCCACGGAACCGCGCTGCCCTCGCTGGCAAAAGGAGCGGCAGCTCGCAGAGGCTCGCGCTCAGGCCAGGAGAGATACCGCTAGCCAGGCGGCGCAGACACACGGCGCCGCGAAGAGCTCCTCCGAACAGGCCCGTGTTTTCCAGCCAACTAGGCAGGGGCTGCTGTACTCCTCCATCGCTGGAGGCAGCTGAAACAACGAGCTACCAGCATCCGCTCCCGCCGACCCCTCTGCGAGCGCTCGGCGCGATTCGGCGATCGCCGTGCTCGCAGCAGCAGTCAGAACAGCGCTGGAGTTTCTCCCGCCGAACTCTCCTGCCCACTCGCTGTGCGTCGCGGCTCTCGCCACACAACAAGCCCTAAACCAACATGGCTAGGGGCCCCAGCAATCGTTCCAGGCCGCGCATCCTGCAATGGAGTTGTCGCTCGCTGCGCCGCCGACACGCCGAACTTGCGGAGCACAAAGCTCTGCATGAATTCGACATTCTCGCCCTGCAGGAGAGGCACGCGCGCGCCGAGGACCTGACGCTTCACAACTTCATCGGCTACAGCGGACCGACGACGTGCGCGCTGAGCAACTGCTCTGATGCGCCCTGCACCGACCCCGGTCATCCCCCTGGCTCGCCCCGAACTGCCCTATTTTAAACTGCCCTGTATGTGCGCGCCGCCCTCGCGCACACCTGCATTCCCTGTGAACGTTTCTGTGATGACGCAGTGGAGTGCCTCGCAGTGACAGTGCGTGTGGGTGGTATGGACACTTCGGTTGCGTGTGTCTACGTTCGCCCGAACCTCCGTTGTGATTACGCGTTTGTCTCCCGCCTCGCCGCGGCGCTGACAGTTGACTGCATCGTGTGTGGGGACTTCAACGCTCATCACAACAGCTGGGGTTGCGGACTGACTGACCTTCGCGGCCGGTGCCTGTCGGACGCGATCGCCACCACAGGTCTCTCCATTCTGAACACTGGTGAGCCAACGTTTGTGCGCCGCAACACACGCCCCTCCACGATCGATCTGGCACTGGTGTCTCAGTCCTGCTCGTACATCTGGACACGAGCCCCAGACACTGCCGGATCGGACCATTACCCCATCGCCCTCTCGCCCAGCCACCCGAGTCGCGGGGCGAAGCGCGTGTACAGTGTCGTGAGGTGGCGTGTTTTTCGCGAACTTTGCGCGAAACCAACGCTCGCCAGTGACTTTTTCGCTCACATAGCGGAGTGCGCGCGTTCAGGCACAACGCGCTGTGTTGTGCCTGCCGGCTCCCCCTGCCCTGACGTGAAGCTGCTGAAATTGCGCGCCGCTCGCCGACGTGCACAGCGCATTGCGACCCGCACGGACCGTGTCGAACATTGGACGGTGCACAATCGCGTAGATGCGGTTTGCAGACGACAGGCACGGCGACTCAGGCGCAACAGCTGGTCCGGCGTCTGCTCGTCTCTCAGCGATCCACGTCGCCGTAATCGCGCCTGGCCCATCATGAGAGGACTTCTCAACCCAAGGGCCCCTCGCCACCCTGTGCTCGCGATTGCGGTGGCTCGCGGCATCACGGAGCTGGAACTTTCAGAGATATTAGCAGACGCTTTTACCCCAGCCCTCCCTGCGCCTCCAAGCGTGAGTGCCGGCACTCTCGGAGGCCACCGTCCGACTTATCGCCCTCTGCGCCGACAGACGCGGCCGTCTCGCAGCAACTCGCTTGCCTGTGCGACGCCGAGTTCACTGAGCACGAACTCGCTCGTGTGCTCAACCGCAGACGTCACCGCAGCGCGCCGGGGCCGGACGGCATAACACACAGCATGCTGCGGAACCTCAACGACGACCAGCGCCAACTCTTGCTCGTCGCCTTCAACGAGGTCTTCAACAGCGGCTCCCTCCCGGATACCTGGCGTACAGCGTTGGTCGTGCCAGTTTTGAAGCGCGGGAAGCCACCGCGCAGCCTCGCCTCATACCGGCCGATATCCCTGACATCGGTGCCGGGGAAAACCATGGAGGCAATGGCGCTTCATCGCCTCCAATGGATAGCCACTGCAAGCGGCACCTTCCCTCCACAACAGTGCGGCTTTCGCGCCCTTCGCGCCACGGCTGACGCGATTGCCGCGGTTGTTGGCACCCTGGAACAAGCGCTACACGACCGGGAGACAGCCCTGCTACTTCTGCTCGACGTGCAGTCAGCTTTTGACTGTCTCCCCCTCACGACGATCATCCAGGCGGTCTGTGCGCTTGGTGTGCAGGGCAAACTCCTGCGCTACATTGAAGCCTTCCTCGCGGACCGCTCACTGACTGTCCGTGTGGGGAAGGCGAACAGTACGCGCCGCCCTGTCACCACCGGAGTGCCACAAGGAAGCGTGCTGAGCCCGTTTCTTTTTAACTTGGCTCTAGCACCGCTCACCGAGTGCCTTCCCAAACAAGACGCTTTCACTGTGCACGCGGTCACCTACGCGGACGACATCGCCCTGTATGTGCGCGGCCCCACCCGATGCCTCGCCAGGGTGCGTAAGTGCCTCCAGAACGCCCTAGAGGCCGTCGCCGGGTTCCTGGAAAGCATAGGACTGCGCATCTCGGCCGCCAAAACAGAGGCACTCCTCGTCCACCCGCGTGCCAGTGAACGGCGTACAACCCGCCCCATCACACTCCATGGTGTTCCGCTGCCCTGGAAAACCCACGTCCGCTATCTTGGTATCACCATAGACCATAGACTAAAGTGGAACTTGGAGGTGAGCCGTGTGAGACGTGAAGCACGCCGTGTCGAGGGTGCGGTCCAACGGATTCTCGCGCGAGGAGCCGGATGCCCGGCCTCCTTCGCGATGAACATCTACGAGGCCATGGCAATGTCCAAAGTGCATTACGCGCTTCCTCTGTGCAGCCTTCGCCCCATACAGTGGAGTGCCATCGACGCTGACCATCGCCGAGTTCTCCGCATGTGTCACGGACTCCCGCGCGGTTCGAGAGTGGCTGCCACGCTCGCGGAGACAGGCGCCTGGCCGGCGTCACTCACAGGCGAACTGCGCGCGCTCTACCACCTCGAGCGCCTCCAACGTGCACCGGATGGGGCCGCCATCCTGTCCCAGTTGCGGGCACTGCCCAACTCGCGTGTCGGAACACTATTCGACACGTTTGACTCTGTCGTCGTGGACTCCGCACCCGAGATTCCCCTGTGCCCCCCCCCCCTCACCAAAGAGTGCCGCTCCCCATCGGCTTCGAGCTCCCAGGCGTGCGCTCGAAGCGCAACACACCGGCATGTGCTATCGCGCAGGAAGCCGCAGCCAGAATGGACCAGGACCTTGATGGAAGGACACAGTTTTTCACTGATGCCTCCGTGCTTCGGGACCACTCTGCGGCCGCTGCCTGCGCGGCACCACAGCTGGCATTGAAGCGCCAATGCCGGCTCGCCTACCGCGCCTCCTCCACCACGGCTGAGCTGGTAGGAATACACCTTGCTGCCGACCTCATCCGTGAAACGCCGCAAGTCACACGCGCGACAATCTACACCGACTCGAGGTCTGCCCTCCGCCAGCTCGCCAAAGAGGAACGCGCCACCCCACTCGCACAACGTGTGGCGTGGTCACTCCACAGTCTGCGCGAACACGGATGCGACGTGGCTCTCCAGTGGATACCGTCGCACGTTGGCATCGCAGGGAACGAGGCTGCCGATGACCTGGCAAAGACAGCACACGACCCAGCTGTTCCACTGACAACGTGCGCGGACTCCGTGGACTCAGCGCGCCGAAACCTTTGGCGAGAGCTCGTGCGAAACCACCCCGACGAGCGCATGGCCGCCGGCTCTCCACCACGCATTCTATCGGAAACCGTGCTGACCAGGAAAGAGCGGTCCCTCCTCCTCGCACTGCGGACAGGTTCCGTCTGGCCTGCTGAGCGCCGGCACCGCCTCCGCGGTGCGCCCTCGCCCCTCTGCAGCGACTGCGGAGAGAGGGAAACCGTGGCGCATCTCTTCCTTTCCTGCTCCGCCCTCTCCACCCACCGCGAAGCGCTCGCTCGTGCCTTCAAGCAGCTGGGTCTTCCGTCTGCCACGGTAGATGACATCCTGCACCCGGTAGGATCAGCCCATCGCGTGCGCCCTGCCCTGCGCGCGGTCCTCAACTACATCGAAGCCGCGCAACTGGCCGACCGTATTCTCTGAACCACGCCGTCCGAGCCCCCAACAAACGGAACTTCCGTGTTTTTTTTCTTTTTTTTCCCCAGTCATGTGTTTATCGCGTGTTCCTTTTTTTTCTTTTTCCCCCTCTCCCCCCAGTGCTGTGTTTAACTCCCCCAGGCCTCCTCCTCCACTCTAACTCTAACTTCTCCTATACTTTTCTCCCCTTTCACCCCAGGTGTCGCGGTTGTGGTGTGCTCGCCTGAGAGACAGTTACTGCGTCACTTACCCCCACTATTCACCTAATTTTCCCAAATAAAGAATCTCTTCTCCGACTGCGTTCGCCGCTCATGGAGGAAGGAAAAATAAGGACAGGCCCTGACGTCACATTCGTGAAGCCTCCACATCGCAAACACCCGCATCGCCTCCTAGCGAAGGAGCCTCGAAACATTTCGCGATTTCCGCCGTGTCGTTTGCAAGCGCATGCGCGATTCGAGCCTTTTTTTTTTTTTCGCCGTGCAAGCGGCGCCGCGGCGCAGTCGATTCACGCATGCTGCTCCTTGTGTGTGTTCTTTAGGAAAGCTACGCAGCTGTTGCGTATGGTTGCGTATACCCGGTGCAAATCGCGTGCACTGCGGAAAGCACCGGGTGTCACTTTTCATGTGTACGTACACGTTCGCTTCATTGCTGATCACTAATGCATGGTATTTGCATGCGAAGCTCTCAGATGGGCGCTCTGTTGCTTCTTACTCATTGTGTCAACTCAGAACACACGTGAACTTTTGTTTTTGGCGTCTGACGCGCCGTACATAACATGCGCCGAAGGCATCGTACGTTTTTAGAGGCTGCGTCGTTCAACGAAAGGGCAATAAACTTATGTTGTTCTTATCGGACTACGTGATGTATGTATTGTGCGGTGTGCGCTCGCTGCGTGCTCGTTGTTGTGCGCGTACTGGAATTACAAACTTTATGTGCACGATCGCGTATACAATACAGCGGTGTCCTCTTTTCTACGCGAGGTTACGTCAACTATAGGTTGGCGTTGCGCCGAATAGCTACTACACTCACTCCATATACATGAACAAAGAACCGCTAATCCGGCAACAGATCGGGGAATCGGGCTACGAGAAAGGGAAGGCCTAACGCCCAGCAGAACTCGTAAGTCACTGCTAGGTGAGTTCGAATACGATGATGCAGGGGCTGAACGTTTTTGATCACGGCACGTACCGGTATTCTGTACTGTTGCACAAAAACGCTCCACGAAGAATTTCAGCACGCAGCGCTCGGGCCTGCCACGCACGAACAGCCTCGTAAACGTCTGCCTGCAACATTTTACTGCGTGCGAACCGCACAATACGCGCTATGTTTACGCCGGGTCTACAAATCTGCGCAGAAGCTAATAACCGCGGAGAGCACGCCGCGGGGCGTCTGCTGTTTTGTTTGCCCCATACCGGTTTGTTAGCCCCATAAATCTGACGTCACTTCCGCCACACTTTTCGCAATGCATTGAAATACGATAGGGCCTCTCCTTAGTATTCCTTCCTCCATGTCGCCGCTCGCCCTGTGAGAATTAACGGCCAGGCTAGAGGGGAGACAAGACGCGCGTAGCGTTCCTCTTTGCGTTCCACGACGCGAGGTCGGTAGCATGCCCAAAGAACGCCAACGGAACGCGATCGTGCAAGTGCTCCGGCTTCGCATCGCCTCATGGTCCCCTTTAGCGGGAAATGGTGTAATTTTTCTTATAACCCGTAAAGGAACAGCTTTTGTCTAACTTCAGCTCCAATCGTGTATCCGCCTCGTGCATCGGTATGGTGGCGCCACCGCTCGGCTAAGGCGGTTGTACCCTCTCCCAACCCCCCATAGGATCCCATGCATTTTGAATGAAGTTTGCGATTTCGTTGCGCAAAAACAAACTAGCGCCATCTCTCGACAATACGCCACACCAACGACGCAACACTTCCTCTTGCTTCCACCGATACGCGATGCTCCTAGGTGACCCCTCTCTCCACTTTCTTTTATTTATTTCGGTGGCCGTGAGAGCGCGCGCTGTGCACTGTGCAGTAGCGCACCCGACAAGACCGGCTGGGCTCGTCGCTTTCGTCGCGTCTTCCTTGAAGGTTGCAGCGTTAATATTGTGTTAAGGCGGTGGCCACACGTCGGACGATGAGCCCTGATTTCGTTCAGCTGCCAACTCATCAACAGCAATGTTTCAGACGCCTCAGCTGTGTACCTTTGTCCGTTGGTTGCTGGACAAGATGGTCTCCTGCAAGACCGCGTTTTTCCAAGTCAGCTGTGTGTGTAGTTCTCGGCGTCGTAGCAGTTTGATGACGCGAGGATGTCAACTGGTGCTACATCGTGGGAACCGCTGAAGTGACTGCAAGCTTGACGACATTGTGCCAAAATGTCCTAGCGTACTGTACGCGCACGATTGTGCTACACTTAAAATACCGCGCTTGGCCTCGCGCGTCAACCTGGTACGCCTGTGTGCAACAAGCGTGTTGTTATCGTTGTTGCGTCGGTTAATATTGAATTGCAATTGGAATACCGTTTTTGCAAATGTAAGTGAAGCTGTAAGTGGTTGACCTGCTATATGCTCGCTACTCCACGAACATTACTTCTAGAATCGCATTTTATTTTGAGCTGCACGTACCAAAGGAGAATCTAGCATACGAGATACATTGCACGCGTGCGCATTTCCTATATAAATCTGAGTAATGCCACGCGTGCGCATTTCCTATATAAGTCTGAGTAATGCCATGCTCAATTTAAAGCGCATGTGTTAGAGGATTGTGGCTTCAATGGTGAAAGTGATTAGATATTCCGAAATATGCGATTGCAATGCAGTTAGAACTTCCTCATATGTTAACACGGTCTGTGAACAAAAAAAGAAAACGCTGTGTGAATGTTTGTTCGTCATTTGCTAAAGTACTTTCACGCATTATTATGCAGCTGTGTGACGGCTGTTAAAACGCTCAGCAAGTTAGATTTTGGTTTTCTTGGCCTAGTTGAGTGCTACGAGGTGTTGGGCGAAGATAAAATCGCGTGTCTTTTGTGCGTTTCTTAAGCAGGCATACAGCCGTAATAGTCATTGTTGTTGTACTGTTTGGGGTGTTCAATAAAACAAGAATGCTGTTTTGTACTGCAACAATTTTTATTTCATCTGTGTTAACAGATCACGCAAACAACTTGGACACATGCACGTAAGAAACGTACGCAGTGCATCGCGCGCACGCATAAAAAAAACGGGCCTGTCATTTTAAAACAAATATAGAACAATCGAAGTAACAGACGGCATGGTTGTCTAGTGGAGCAGCGTCGGCAGTACAAATATCAAACCAGAATGAAACATGAATAGAAAAACGGAGAGTAACAGGCGCTTTGCCCACGGCTTCTATGAGCCGCGCTACACTGTAGCCGCGCATATCCACCTATCGCCACCGTTCGCCGTTGGTGGCGCCACCAGTACCACTGAAAGCAGCAGCGCACGAGGCGGATACTGCTAGCCTCCCAAAATTTATCCCTGAAATCTTTTATAGCGTGTTTATATTCACCAGTGATATTTTGATGACACAGTTATACTCAAGCAATCGCATTCATACTTCATTGCCAGTGACGTACACCAAATTGTCGACATGAATAAATAACGGTAGATAATCGGGGATTCTTTACATTGCGCTTCAAAGGCAAAAATAATAAACCTTTGCGACACGTCAGAAGCCACCCGCAGCATTTCAGAAAGCACTACCTCTCCAGTGCCTTTTGAAAGAAAAACAGCTTTCACTATGGCGCTTCGTTTCTACTCATTGGAAGGGACGTCAGAGTTGATTTTAAGAATGGTGTGTTATGCTTAGGTGTCAAGCAGTTCAAATATGATGTTTGGAAGGTAAGTCTTGAGGCGGGACACTTGCAAGGGGTCTCCCCTCCCTGCCGGAATACAAGAGGGGTCAGACCCCCTGCCCCCCCACTTTTACTCCATCCCCCTCTATGGTTTACGTCACTGACAGTACCTAATCTATTCTGTGCCCCTAAAATGGCAGCGACGGTCAGCTATGTCCAACGCACATGATACCCTCTTCACGCGGTATATATCCGACATAACGAAAAGTTGCGAACTCTGCTCAAGCATATCAAAGGCTTTGCAATACATCCTTCTTTTTGGCACCTAGGTACACATCCCACAGAAGAGAGCAAACGAATAAAGGAGCAGTGACATCAAATTTACGCATGTCAAGCTTTTTGCATCCACGAGCAGTTATCGACCCCCTAGTAGCGATTCGCGACCCAAAATGCCACTGAGGGACGAATAACTATCTATTTTATTGATTTAGATCACCAGTATCTAGCAAGATTCAAAGCGGCCTGCAAGCCCCCCATTTTTTTAGCGCCGCCAGCGCCACCTCCAGACCGCGCCCCAGCTGGCCACTTGTCTACAGAAAGGAGTGACGTGAGGCTCAGCTGCTCAGCAACATTTCGTCTGTTAGGCGCACACGTTCAGTCATGCCTTGTCACCAGCATCGCCGTCAAAAATGCCGACTAGTGTTGAAGATGACATTCTGGAACTTGGAATCGCCGCGATTCGCGACGTCGCGAATAATTTTCGCCTCGACGCTTTGGAAAACAGCGATTAAAAAGTGGACGCCGTTCCAAGCAGCAACGAGGATGTGCCCGGGGACGCACGCTTGGGCCATGCTCGCTGGTTTGTCTCAGTTAGCTATAATATAGAATTTTAGCGTGCACGGCATTCCATTATACGCAAAGGGGTCTATGGAATATCGAAATAGCAAATGCACACCAGTGGAGACATAGAATACGTTAGGTTTCTACAATAGCAATTCGGTGCTTGCAAAGTTCTTCTTTGCGCCTCCAGATGGCCCCACCTATTCCTAACGTATTCTATGTCTCCGCTGGTAGGGTGGCTAGAAGGGGAGGTGTGCTGAGCGCGGCGGCCAGCCATAGGAGAGGGTGGTCCTCTTTCGCGTGATCGCCGCTAGGGCACAACATAGCGCTACCGTCTGGGGCGCCGTCAGCGTTTCCGCGTGCCTGGCCGGTGGTTTGTAGTTGTGTATAGTTTGCTGCAAACTGTTGGCGTGTGCTGTTGATTCATGAGTGCTGTGTGCTGGCAGAGATGCCTTCTGTAGAAAGAAAAAAACAGGACGCCGACCAAGAAGGTGTTAAAAATATAATAAAAGACGTTTCGGTTTCCACACGGAAGCCTTGTTCCTGTGTGAAAGCCGAAAAATCTTTTATTATATTTTTGACACCTTCTTGGTCGGCGTCCTGTTTTTTTCTTTCTACAATGCAATTACATCCCGACCAGACGAGATTTCGTCCAATTCTCGATTTCAAAGATGCCGTCTACCTCAAAGAAAAAAATTCAGCGTTGGTGCTTCGTGCCAGGGTGCGATTCCGGTTACAGATTTTGTTTGGAAAAAGTGTCCCTTTTCCGTTCACCGACTTGCCAAGAACAGTTCTTGAAGTTGGCGCGCACCATTCCGAGGGCTGACAAACAAAGAAATGAATGACAAAAAAGTCAAAAGAAAAAAAAATCACCATCCCCCACTGAAGGGAACCATATGTGGGGATGCGAAGGAGCGCATGGTAGACCTAAAGTTCCGTTCATCACGGGCATCTTGCCCGATGTTAACGCGTCCTTGCATGTGGAGCACACTATGAATTCACTGTAGGTGCTGTTGCAGATGAATACCTGATTGCCACGCAAAATACTTGGGTTTGATTCTTTCCATTCGTCGGGTCAACGCTGGCGAATTCTGATTGCAAATGTTTCGTGGCGTTTTCCACGTTACCTTGAATAGACACTCTGACCGGTGAGCTTTCCGTTGTGCTGAAGAAAATAGGTACCATGAAGATTGGTTGTCGGTCCCTTTAACGCTCGCGATTGAATTTAAATTACCAATGTCTGTTCTCGCCGCCGCTCGGTAGATATAAACTGTCAATCACCTGTGGCGCATACCCGTACACCGCGGGCCGTGGTAAACGGGTATGGTGCCACACGTGTCTGGAGGAAAGGGTTTGACGACACACTCGACGGGATGTCCACGTTATTCATACCATGGCCCGATAGTCATATTCGTCAAATCCTCTTACCCTCCCATGCCAATTTTGGTCTACACCAAGTTAATGAGGCGATCATGAGAGCACCCAGACATAGCGGGCGGGCGGGCGGGCGGGCGGGCGGATGGATGGATGGATGGATGGATGGATGGATGGATGGATGGATGGATGGATGGATGGATGGATGGATGGATGGATGGATGGATGGATGGATGGATGGATGGATGGATGGATAGATAGATAGATAGATAGATAGATAGATAGATAGATAGATAGATAGATAGATAGATAGATAGATAGATAGATAGATAGATAGATAGATAGATAGATAGATAGATAGATAGATAGATAGATAGATAGATAGATAGATAGATAGATAGATAGATAGATAGATAGATAGATAGATAGATAGATAGATAGATAGAGAAGCTCAAAGTGCCAAAGGTTCGCTAAGAAATGCTTTGCATTTGATAAAGCCTTGCGTGATGTGAGACAAGCCGCGGAAACGATCAAGTGCATTCTGTTGTACACAATAAAGTTTCTTTACCTAGTAACATGTTGCATTTATTTATTTGGTTTCTGAATTGAGCCTGAAAAGACTACCGAACCTTGTATTACCATGTATGCCAGGGTTTAATCCTGATTTGGTTGGCGTAAATCAAGTTATCTGCTTTCGCACGTAATGACGCGCACGAATAAAATGATCAGAGCGCATTGGAGCATAATTATGCCCCGCACTCCCAGTAGTAATGCTTCAATATGGCTTTCCAAGAGGCCTGCTTGCTTTCCGTCGGAACAAAACTCGGCTCTGTACCCCGTATTTCAAAACCGCATGATACCAGCAGCGCAATACAAGCTGTGCGCTGACTAAGGAACTCAGGTAAAGTTTTATATAATTTGGTAACGCATTTCCACTGAAGCGTTCTCCCTGCCGAGAACGGAGATCGGCCACGTTCGCTACGGCGCCCCCGACGACAGCGCCGCCCCCCGGCATTCACGCGAATGGCGGCCAACTTTTGACGCCCGGTCATCACACCAACTATAAACGTTGATCACACCTCCCCTTCTAGCCACCCTACCGCCGGTGTGCATTCACTATATCGATATTCCATAGACCCATTTGCGTATAATGGAATGCCGCGCACGCTAGAATTCTATAATATAGCTAACCGAGACCAACCAGCGAGCATGGCCCAAGCGTGCGTCCCCGGGCACATCCTCTTTGCTGCTTGCAACGGCGTCCATTCTTTTATCGCTGTTTTGCAAAGCGTCGAGGCGAAAATGATTCGCGACGTCGCGAATCACGGCGATTCCACGCACATGCTGCGGGGAAGATGCGGAAACGGCGAAGCATGTTCTGATTGAACGTGGAGACATCCACCCAGGTGTACGTTTGGGCACGAGCCTACATGAAGCCGTGGGTTTTAGGGACAACAAGGGAAAGCTGAACACACCTGCGATTGAAATAAGTAAGAGACGGTTAGAGTATAGGTGGCAGAAAATTAAGATAGAAATGGCAAAAATAAATTGATTGATTGATTGAAATAACTTTAAATGAGGTCCTGCGGGACGCGCCCTAGCGCGCAGTGGGCGACTCCCACGTCGGGACCCTCAGGGCAAGGCTGTCGGCCGCTTCGCGGGCCTGCTGGACAGCCCAAAGCTGGTCGGCCAGGAACGGGCTGCGGATGGCCGCCTCCCACCGGGCCATGGAGGAATCGGGGCTTGATTGATCGCACCCCCAGAGCATGTGTGCTAGCGTGGACTTCTCCCCGCATGCGGGGCACACGTCATCCGGATAGTTCTCAGGGTATAATGCATGTAGTGTACAAAGATTCGGGTATGTCTCCGTCTGCAGCAATCTAAACGTAAGCGTCTGAGGCCTATTGAGTTTCGAGTGAGGAGGAGGGTATTCTCTCCGCGCAAGGTAAAAGTGCTTCGTAATTTCGTTGTACGTAGCGGGTGCGCCCCTCCCGTCCAAAACTTCGTCCTCGTCGAGCCCGATGCCGGCGCGGTCGGTGAGCGCGCGCGCGGCTGTGTGGGCCGTCTCGTTGAGGTTCGTAGGGACACCCGCTATGTGCCCTACATGTGCGGGGAACCAGATTAGCGAACAGTGTTTCATCCTGTCGGGTCCGACACGTTGGAGGAGGCGCAGGGCTTGTTCGGTGATTACACCGCACTCGAATGCTCTAATTGCTGACCTCGAGTCACTGTATATGACCTCATTGTTGGTATCAATAATCGCCCATGCGATGGCCACCTGCTCGGCTATTACCGGGTCGTTCGTTCGTATGGATGCGCAGCTTGTGAGACGCTTCTTGTCGTCCAAGACAGCCACAGAGAAGGTGCGCCCCCCACGGTAAGCCGTGGCATCAACGAAACTGGCCTTGAACTCTTCCCCATGGATTTGCTTGAGTATAGTGGTGGCTCTGGCCCTCCTTCTGCCCTTGTTGTGTTCGGGATGAACGTTTCTCGGAATCGGAGCCACAGTGATGAGGTCGCGTATCTCCCTGGGCAGCTGGCACATCCTAGCCCCCTCGACGGTAGGGGGGGGTGGCTCAGCTCTTGTAAGATCTGTCGCCGGCTCTCGTTGTGGAAAGTCTCACGAGTTGTGCTCTCTCCTGAACCTCCGCAATCTCCTCAAGGGTGTTGTGCACGCCTAGTTAGAGGAGCCGGTTGGTGTTGGTAAAGATCGGTATACCCAGGGCTCTCTTTGTGATCTTCCTAAGCAGCGTGTTCAGCTTGTCCCTTTCTGCCCTTTGCCACTTGTGCATTGCCGCAACGTAAGCGAAGTGACATAAGACGAAGGCATTCACCAGGCGGATGAGATTGTCCTCCTTGAGGCCATGGTGGCGATTAGCCACTCTTCGAATGAGACGTAATGCGTTATCCGTCTTGGCTGCGAGCTTCATTATCGTCTTTGCGTTGGACCCGGTAGACTCGACAGTCATGCCCAAGATCCTTATCGCGTCGACTCTCGGGATCGTGTCTCCTCGGCTCGTGCGTAAATGAATATCGCTCTCGGCCAACGGCTTCCATCTCTTGGGCTTGGGTCCCCTCCTCGTAGGGCGGTAGAGTAGCATCTCTGACTTTTCGGCCGAGCATCTGAGCCCACTGGGCCGGAGATATTCCTCGGTTACATCAATGGCTTCTTGTAGCACGCTTTTGACCTGTCCGTCACTCCCACCAGTGCACCATATGACAATATCGTCGGCGTAAATCGTGTGACATGCCTTTGACATGCGAGAGCATCCTGGACAGTCCGATCATGGCAAGATTGAATAGAGTGGGCGAAATCACCGATCCCTGCGGTGTGCCCCGTGTTCCTAGCTCGACCTCTTCCGACACCGTGTCTCCCACTCGGAGTGCCGCTTTCCTCTGGGATAGGAACGACCTGACGTAGTCGTGGACTTTTACTCCCAGGCCGAGCTCCGAGATTGAGCGTAGCACAAAGGAGTGGGCGATATTATCGAATGCCTTCTCGAGGACGAGTCCGAGGATGGCTTGCGATCTCGCGTGTTGTTATCAATGATTTGGCGCTTGATGAGCATCATAACATCTTGCGTGGAAAGGTCCGATCTGAATCCAACCATGGTGTGTGGATAGGGTCCCTTGTCTTCTACGAACCTCGTTAACCTGTTGAATATTGCATGCTCCGCCACCTTGCCAACGCACGACGTGAGCGAGATGGGGCGCAAGTTTTCGAGGCTTGGCGGCTTACCGGGATTAGGGATGAGCACTGTGAGCGCCCGTTTCCATTGGTCTGGGACCTGGCCGCTCCTCCACGCCTCGTTAACGATCTCGGTAAGGTAGTCTATCGACTGATCGTCCAGGTTCCGGAGGGTCTTGTTCGTGATGCCGTCGGGACCGAGGGCGGACTTGCTGTTGAGCTCGTGCAACGCCCGCCGTATTTATTCGGTGCTGATGTCGACGTCCAGCTCGGGGTTGGCTAACCCTTGGTACTAGGTGTGAGCTGTTGCCACGTGCTTGGTGTCAACCGGAAGATATTTTTTGACCAGCCGTTCAACAACCTCTTCCATGGACGTGGCTTGCTCGTCTCTATGTACTAGCCGCACAAGAACGTGTCTCTGGTTCGACTTTGTGTTAGTGTCGTCGAGCAGATGCTTAAGAAGATTCCAGGTCTTTCCAAAAATAAATACTGGGAAAAAAATAAGGACAGTCTGCCGTAAAGGGCAGAGAACTGGGCTGAGAATTTACGTTTTTTTCCTGTAGTAAGATAAATTTTATCGAAGTAGAGGCATTATGCCAACATAAAAAAAAGGAAAAAGGAAAGATTTTTTGTCGAGCCTGGTGGCCCACGTGTCACCACCCCGTTATAAAGGGGACGCTCATAGCATCCATCCATCCACCCATCCATCCATCTCACGGTTACGGCTGCAGTAACCCGGTATTACGCTAGCGCAACGAAGTCTACGAACGAACTAAAATTCACTATAAACGCTACCTGCGTGTTACTTGTTAGCGTTGACATTTATCTATACTTTACTCCACTTCGTGTGGGCGTGTACCTCACGTGTAAATAAACGACACACTCAGTCCACTTTTTCCGCGCTTCTACACAATTCCCCGACATGCTGACTGACAAACACACGTCGAATCATGCTCTTTCCTTTCGCCTGTCTTGGTGGTTTGCGTCTTGTAATTTCATAAAATCATTCAAAGCACTCGAATTGTCGACGTCATCGCTACTAGTGCATCGTCACTCAGGGTGGTATGCACCAAACCGAACACGTCACAGTAGTGTCGATGACGCAGGATGATGAAAGCCCCTTTGAGCTTTCGTACGCTCTTTGCTCTCGAAATAAAACAACTTTCAGGTGACGGACACCATTCAAACTTGGTCAAAAATACTTATGCATGCCGAACAACCCAATGAAGGGTACATCTCGAGCTTGAAATTTCATGTCAGTGCCCCTTTATTGGAATATGGGGCAAAGTGCCCCTCCTTCCTCGGAAACGAGCTATATTAATCCATAAACGTACTAGTGGAGACCACAGTGCGTAAAGCTAGAGCCACGGCAATACCAGCACAGCGATGTTGGTGTTGCCAAAACCATGTTCGACTCAACAACCACATGTCTCACGGTGGCGACAGTTTCCTGCGGCGTCTTTGATGTCCAAATGCTAAGTCTATGTCTATGTGTATTTCAAAATTCCGGGCCATGACCGCAAGCGGTATGCTACGGCCCAGTATTTATTAGGCACGCCAAGTACATCCGCCGACATGCTCCTGCCTTGTTGAATTACTGGCACTATCATGGTTCACAAGAATACTTAAAGGAACCCTGCAACACTTATTGGGCATGGTCAGAAAACGCTGCCAGTCGGTAGTCGAGGCTGCTGAGATCATGTGAGCCAAACAATATAGCGCAGCACGCGGCCTGGAATTAACAAATAATTCTCGAGGTCAGCTAGAAATCGCTCGCTCTTATCTCGACAACCGATGCCACAATACAAAATGGCCGCGTCACAAACACAAGGTCCACGAACATTGGCTGATTTGAGCATCGTGAGCTGCGAAGTTACCGCGGTCGTCGCGGGATGCCGCGACGTGTCCCCGTGTGATCACGCAATCGCACTGAAGGTAAACCGCGCCTTAGAAAAATTAAGAAAAGAAAGTGCTCAGGGCCATGACTTGCGCTGACGAACGGACGTAGCTTCTTGCTACTTTGTCATCCCCCCCCTGTGCACGCTCGCTGCTACGAAAACAGAGCAAGCGCTTAGAGCGTGCGACCGATCCTCCACCCGTACTCGACGAATTCGCGAGGCAATAGACTCCTGTAATGAGGTCATTCGATGATTACTTAGAAAAGCGTTGCAGGGCCCCTTTAAAGTAGAAATTTCTTATTCTAGAACTCACCAGTCAAATGGACACTCATTTGTGAATGACATTATAGATAAATATCAAAAAATAGCTGTGATCAAGTTCTCAGTCCCTCTGTGTCGGTTCACGGTGCGCCGTGCCCCGGTGTTCAGTTGATGATACTAAAGGTACCCTAAAGCTCTTTCGACAATTCTGTGCAAACACACTAAATAGCGTTGCTTTTCTAGTCAACAAGAGACCCACTTAAGCGGTCAGCGTAAAGTGTGTAATTTATTATCATGGCTTAAGTACTAAACGCACATCGGTACAAGTCGCTGCGGCATCGCCACGCGGGGTTTCCAGCCGCACGTGCGCTTACGACGCGGCATGCTTTGCGACGTGACTGTTTCGGGTGTGTGGATTAATGCTATGATGGTCCCCTTTATGACGTGAAGGCGACCAGTGAGCCACGAAGCTCTGTTTTTAATTCTGCATGATGCGTCGCCTGCCTGAATTCAATATTCATAAGCAAAAAAAGGCATAGAGCTTCTTAGGCTAACTTTAATGAGAACTAACAGACAATAATGCCACAGAAAGTATAGAGGATGTTATTTGTAGTAATGGGATATAAATGTGAAAAAAGTGAAGAGGACGCAAAGATAACTTGCCGCCGGCAGGGACCGAACCTGCGACCTTCGAATAACGCGTACGATGCTCTACCACTAAGCTACGGCGGCGGTCATCTACCCGTCCACTTGATGGGTTATATATGTGTACTTAAACCTTGGAGTGTTAGTCAGCGCCGATCGCAGTCATAGCGGCTACTTATCTTTTCGTCCACTTTACTTTCTTCACATTTATATCCCATTACTACAAATAACATCCTCTATACTTTCTGTGGCATTATTGTCTGTTAGTTCTCATTTATAATTTGTCTAAGACCGAAAAACGAACCCTTAAAAATAATCTTCTTTCCTTAGGTTAACTTTGTGCGTTTGTGCGTTTGACGGCACACTAACATTGGTTTCCATTCCATTTCGTTTTTTTTTTCCTCCCTACTGTTGGGCCACCAATCCTCAAGGCACACAGGTCGGCAAACTCACTCATGAGTCGACTCGCTCGGACTCAGAGCGACCAATGAGTCTGAGTGACTCGGGCTGGGCAAAACATTTGCGTCAGTGCATTCCAGCGTTCGCGAACGAGAAAGGACAGTGAGTAGGACCGGGTGAGCGATAAGACTCAGTGATGCGTTCATTCGTGCTTGTCGCTGCTGTGCACTACGAGCGTGAAGACGGTTTCAATCACCAAGCGCTTGCAGTAAGCGAACTTCTTCAGGGGGTGCCAGTGTATGATTCCCCTGTATTTTGATTGTCATACACTTCAGCAAGAAAATTAATCGAGAATCAATTGAGAAAGAAGAAAATAAATTTCACAGAATTTATACTGTGTCCTTCATATACCGTCCGCGCTGCGAATACAATGTCGTTCGCGCGCAACTGCGAGTTTGCTTCAACGAGTGTCCCCGAGCCCCGTTGTAGTTTGCGCACGTTCCGTTGTGTTTACAGAGCTAAGAGAACAGTGTTCCGCAGGGTACATACGAGCACGGAAACGCGGCAAGTTTGTATGAATGATGTGGTGCGTAGTAAAGAGTGTCGTTTTGTGAGCCCTGACTCGCCACGTAAGCGGTGAAAATGAGCAAGAGAATTTATCGCCATTGCTGATCTTGATTAATATATTATCTCGCTCCTTTTCGCTCCTTTTTAAGGGTTCTCGCGGAAGAGATTGAGGTCTGACGCACTTCCGACACTGTACTTGGGCAGTGAAGTCAATATACATACCTTGGAGCAGTATGGTAGTTCAGTTATGGCGGTAGGTCCGTATTTCTGTTGCACAGTGTACTTTAATTGCGTTCTGTCCCCATGGTTGGGGCAAGTCAGTTGTTGATAGAAGGTTTAATTGCCTTACTTTGCTGATGTGCAACAGCACAGCAACACAGCGCTTGCACTTGTGAGATGTGCTGAAAGGAAAAGTAAGCAAAATATTGTTCAGTCTACTTTTAATATTTACTAGTAGTCACTGTTCTTCATAACGCACGCGCACACTGTCGCTAGTCTGCAATGTGTTGTCGTTTGAGAGTTGCGCGCGGCTCCGTCGAAGTGGTGCAGGAGTAGAATGCCCGCTTTCCACTCAAAAGGCCCGGGTTCGAATAGCAGCTGTCGGTGGTGTGTTTTTATTCTTAGTGTCACCTTTTATAGCTGTACTGGTTTTTCTTTGGTTCTTAAAACTAGCTTCAGTCGCTACGTGTTGCTTCAAAAAGTAACGCAAAATGTCAAGTAAAATAGAAGAAATTTGACGGTGAGCGAAGTTATTTGTAGCGCCACCGCCCGGAATTCAGCAAAAGCGTAAAGTATGCCGGGTAAGGAAAGGAGTTTGTTTGGAGTCGCCTCCGGCTATGTTAATTCCTGCTCTTTATTGAGCTTCTTAAGTGAGGACGGAAACCTCCTCCGTCTAAGGCGGAAGTGGTGGTGAGCTCGCGAAATGAAATTTCGCTATATTTGGCTGTTCCTGGGGCAGGCAATAGTGTCGACGCATCTGCACACATCGCGCTGTACGGGCTACTCCCCGGGAAAGAAAATTTATGTTGTTTTACTCATTTAATTTTTAAGGCGATGGTCGTGTAACGTGACAGACGGGCAGTATGCTCGTTGCGTCTGCATAAAAATGCTTACGCATACAATACTGTAAGGTGAATTCCTCACATGTGATATGAACGTGACCTTGGGCGAAAAGCCGGCGTCGACGCGAAATCGTGCAAAAAGTCCCTCGACAATCCGTGAGCCTCATGAGCCTCCAGAAACAAGACATGTGTGCACATTTTGTCTATGCGGCATTCGCGTGACTGAACAAGAAATGGAAAAGCGGTGTTCACCTGGCATAGAGTTACGGATGGCTCTCGCCTTCAAAATGTGGCTAGCGACACGAAAAATTACTCCTCGAGGCAGACCACTTGTTGATAGAAGAGGCATCAGCAGCGGCAAACACATGGCTAATCTTTTTTTTCCCCATGTCGCGTAAACACGGTAATAACCTGTTCCACAGCGGCGCTGCTGCTCTGACAGGCAGCGACAGAAAAGAGAAACTGGCTTCAGCGCTTTCCCTCTCGACCGCGTTGCCGCTCGCTTCCGTTGCAGAGCTCTCGCCGTGACGTTAGTGCGGCTTCAGTGTTTCCTGCAGTTGAGCTCGTCAAACATGCGCTCGACGACAACCACGCCCACTGAGCATTTCCCTGCCCTTATTTATACATCGTTAAAGATTATTTACGAAATGAACAACGCTAATGTGCACCGCATATGATTGTTGTTTTGATATGGCAGTTATAGCGACACAAACGTTTGCGGCGTGGAAAAATTACGGCCAGGACTCTGAGAAGGTTAGAGTAGTCCTCCGGTGCGGTAAGACGCGAGGCAGACAGCTTTCAACCATGAAGCAAGATACCCGCTTGTTCGGGAGTTGTTTTTTTGAACGCGGCTAAGCTCAGAAGGTTTATGGGCCGCATGTATGAAGGCAGTTATATTTGCTTAAATTATATCACCCCAATTGACAAAAAAAGATAGAAGAGCCTGAAAATGCCACGTCCGTTCGTGATAAAGCAGTCCCGACGCAGCAGCGGCACTCCTCAACCACCGCGCAACCTCGGTATAACCAATGGCTCAACAACATAGGTCTCAAGAGGGAATCAAAACACAAAGTGCTTCACCTACAACCAGACTTTAACATGCGAGAAGACAGCTAATCTTTTTGCATGCGCCCGTTCCCCAGGTAGTCGGAACGAACGAAAGCGATGTCGCGTAACAGCGCTGTGCTATCCACGCTCATGCGACACGCCCGGGAACCTGACATCGTGTGCCTTGTCTGCACGGTAAACCGCAAATCGGACCAGTGTGCTTCACCTATGGAAATGGGCTCAATCTGACAACGGTAATAGTGTGCTTCATCATCATTAGTGCTCCGAGCTCAAAAATCTTCGGGCTCCCATTCACAGCAGTGTTTTAACTGCGTGACGGAACGATGGCAGTTTCTGAAGGAGTGGTGCACTGCCGCAGTGACGACTGCACAGCGTGAACAAATTTTTCACATGTGAAGCCAATCGCTGAGGGTTTCACGAGCCAAAATCAGGATGGTTTACGGCGCTTGAGGCATGCACAACCAGACTACGCAAGAAGTCTGTGTCATCATTTAGGAACCGAAGTTGTAAGAGCTTGACAGTGCGGAAATAACATAATCTCCTTTAAAATAAACATGCACTCGCTTTTGAACCAGGATATTCGTGAAAGAATTAACGAAAGGCCTGCTGAATGACGTTAGTGTTCGCTTTATCCATCCCGCCCTAACCACGTGGCACCATTGGCCTTTGTTGTGTTTTAGATATTCGTCCTGTCTAATTATTTGAAACTTCCAATACTAGCTATTGCAAAGTCGAATCAAGTTATTCGATTCGAATTCAAAACTCGAATATTTGCACACCCTTAAGAATTTACCAACAAAAGTTTGCTTACAGTCTATTGACATCATACATAAATAAGTTTGAACACAGCCCTTGCATTCACATTGCAAGACTCAGGTGGCACCCAAAATAAAGTAAACAGAAGCCGCTGGTTGTATGGCATTGGTGCATGCTTGGATGGTAAGCAATATTGTCTCCAGGAGCATGGCAATCACACTAAAAGAAATAAATGACTGCATAGCCTTGTTATGTAATTTTAGCATTAGTGAGAATTCACATTTTGCACATTCTTTTTCAGACGGTGTGGATACGGAAGACGCTCGGCCTTCGAGTTATTACGTCGTCTTTCATACATGTCTGATGGTGCTCTTGAACCTCTGCCACACATGCCTCTCCACTGCCTGCACTGTGAAGCTTCGGAACTCCGAGACTCACATCACAGCAAACGTCGAGTGTCCTAACTCACATACGTACACATGGTGATGTCAACCTCTTGTTGGCGACAAGCCAAAGGGGAACATTGACTTGGCCACAGCATTGCCGTTTTCTGGATTGAGTGTAGCCTCCAGCCTATGAATGATGCGTTTCATGGGTCTCCAAGCAGTCATTGAGCAATCCTTCTTCTGAAGTAAGGCATGTTGTTGGTATAGTTGGTTCATAAATTTAGAAGAATGTTTACACTGCACGAAGAAGACACGTTAGAAACATATAACACGCACACACATGAAGTGCACACATTGAAGTGCATTTATTTCTTGAAGGTAGAACATTTATAAGAGTTGACAGAGAGCAATTGCACTGATAATCTAACAAGCTGCGAAAATGTGGCAAAACCACGGGCGCGTTACAATTCCAGAAGGGTCCATCTTAGATGTGACCATCTAAGAAATTTATTTCCCTTTTTGTCTTTTTTTGCGATGAAGAAAGCCTTGATGACATCTTTCTGTTCTCGTTTTTGCCTTAGAAAGGAATTTAGTTTTTTCCAGTAGAGGAAAAAGCTCACGCTGTCGCAGTTCTTGCATTGTAAGGCAAGATTACTGTCCGAGCCAGAGCGCATGAATTGCTTCTGTTCCTGCGCGCATTCATTGAAGCAGCGGCCGGTTTGACCGATATACGACCGACCACAGGACAAAGGAATTTAATATATAATATTTGATATGCATTTTGTGTACTCATTGTTGCGGTCCTTTTTGCACGAGCCGTGCTCGTTTTTTTCTTTAGTCAGCAGAGGGCACACTTCTTTAAGTTTATGACACTAAACACACGATGCGAATTTCGTACCTTTCTGCTACCTTTTCGATGTGTGATAGGCAATGCAAATACGGTATAACTTAACGTGATTGTTGAATCAAGGGTTGCTGTTTCCTTCCTGTGGATTTTATTTTCTGAAGTAGGCTTTCAGAAGTGCTGCAGATTAGGTGATCTGGGTAACCGGTGGACAGCAGGCACTCAAGCTGGCTGTTGAAACTGGCTACAGCTGTGTGTGCACAGGATTTCTGCAGGGTTGAGAGGAAACTAATGATGCCTTGCTTCATAAGTTTGGAGTTTGCGCTTTTGTAATGCAACAGACTTTTGTTAGACCTTGGGTTGTACGGCCAGCAAACGAGGGTGTCGGTGAAATGCAGTTTAAAATCTAGAAACTAGGTGCAGTTGATTTTGGTCAACAAACTGTTCGAAGTACGGAGCACAGTGATGTTTAGACACGAGGTGGAACTCCGGGTTCTCTGTGATGCATCCTTCAGGCTGCGCAGCAGCGACAGGGTCTCCCATCTCTCGACAGCAGAGGCACTCCTCCTCGCTGAAGTTGTCGAGTACCACGCAATGTTCGCAGTCGCACCTGAAACAGCACCAAACAAGCGCTCAAAAATTTCACGTTGGGCTGCGTTCATAAGATAGTGCACGCAATACATAGCTGCTGGAGGCGCCTTTTTGTGTAAAGTATCGTTGGTCGGGAGCTGCGCATGACAAGGTAACAGGGATCATTCGGTCGAGGTGGAGCCCGATTAAGATCTTATTCCTTGATCAAAATTTAAATAGCTTCATTCTTCACTTACTCGCGCAAACACACAGGGACAAGAAGAGACTTACGAGGACAGGCGCGATCTAACAACTGATTTATTTTTCGGAATACGCACATATTTAACAGCCTACTGTTCTGCTCGAACAGGTTAAAAACACCAAAAACATGAAACGCACACACTGCATCACATGAGCACACGCCTTAACGTACTGATATTGCGGATAGCTGGGTCCTCATTTCACCGCAAGCGAACCGCATACTTGCAAGCACATCCCCATCTCGTCGCCGCCAAGTTCATTTAATCTGTGCTCCGGGCCATTCGGGCCTTGCCAGGAACGAAGCCGCTCACGACGCTGCCCGAGAAATCGTCCACCGGGCGCGTCACCCGTCATCAGAGCAGCTACCCTCCCGACGAGCCCAGCAGGCTGAGGACGAAGAAGTCGAGTCCTGGTGCGGCCACGCGAAAGAAAGAATGGTCACGTATGGTGAAATTGTCATGCATTACCGTAGGGCAAGATTGCAGTACCCACCCCCTGACAAGTCGCTAAATAAGCAACAGTCGACAACATGGCGATTATTACAGACGCGAACATTCCCTACACCCACGCTGTACAGTCGCATATACCCGGACGTTTACACACCACAGTGCAAAGCTTGCGGGATGGCTCGCGCCAACCTCGACCACATTATCTGGGCATGTCCCGCAGCGACACACACCACCAAACACAGCAAGAACCCTAAACTTAAGACACGCCCGAGCAGTGGGAGGCTATGCTGCTCAGCGCGTGCCCGGATGACCAACTCTGGGCAGTCCGGCTGGCCGAAGACGCCGCCAAGACCCAAGGTCTGGCCGCCGCCTGAGGAAGGGGGGCTCCGGTAGGGCTAGTCTCCCGGCCCCCGCCTCCCTTGACCCCAGCAAGGACAAAAATAAAGTTATGTCTCTCTCTCTCTCTCTTAACGTACTGATATCAGCGACAACTCTTTTGCAAGCGAAGCAATCTTAAGCCTCTTCTTGTCCCTGTGTGTTTGCGCGAGTAAGTGAAAAATGAATTTGCTCCAACTAGGCCGAATCGCAGCTTTGCTTAAATAGCTTCCTTGCGGTGTCAGTCGTAATAAATAAGTTCTATCCTGGTCCGGGTGAGTTGGTGTCGTTTGACGTACAATACAGGCGTCGCAAGGCGCGCTTCTGGCAGCTATCGAGTCCAATCGGAATCGATTTGTTTAACCGCGACCGGCTCCCGGTTGCGGTTCCTATCGCGGCTCGAATGCGATCGAAAGTGCACCGTGTGACGAAACATTCCGCGCGAATGGCGCATTCCTAGACACGACGGCATAGACACCGCTGCGAACTGGGCTCAGTGACATCGCCCTGATACTGCATAAATAAGCCGCAGGAGAGATTGCACAGCGCACGCGGACGGAATTCTGGCCCGAGGTAAACCCTCGCTTCGTCGCGTTGACGCACCATCCTACTTCTGAGGCACCTAGCAGATGCACCATTTCTTTTTCCTGATCGGAAAAAAATACGTGGGCAGTTAAACGCTTTAGCACTTACCAGTCAGTACGGGTGAGTCGCGAATGAAGCTCTTCACCGACGACGTCGCTTGGCTGACTGGCCGCCTCGCCTTCCGTCGACGAAAACGAGGCTGCTTGCTCGAACGTTCTCGAAGCTGTGCTGCTTCTTCAAGGGCGTCTTGGTGCATCCTCCAGTGGGGGTGCGGCCGGATCGGGCGGTGCTTGCTTAGGCATCTCAGACTAATGTCTCTTTCGTCTCCCGGCCAAGCACATTCTGCCTGGTCGGCTTCTCTTGCTAACAATGATCTGCCAATTGATCTATTCTTGCGCAGTGGTCTGAACAACGTTCCTGTGGCCCTGGTTTCTACCAATGGGGAATCAATTCGCATGAAAAACCCGAAAAGCATTCAGGAAGAGCTCCGGAAGATTACTGATCATTTCCAATTGATCACCGAGGTGCGTCAATTTGGACGTGGAGGCATTCTGTGCTGTTCGCCGGACCAGGCCTGTGTCACAGATCTACTAAAGTGCTCAACTTTCGCAAGTCATCCAGTGAGCTGTTTCGTACCAACCCATTTGGCATGTGTGAAGGGACTAGTTCGTGGGGTTGACTCGAACCTTACTCCGCTAGAGATTCTAGAAATGTTCACTGTAGCAGGAGCAGTCTCTGTATTCCGTTGCTCGCGTACCATTGAGAACAAAAAGATACCCACGGAGTCAGTGATCGTGACTTTTGCCGGTACGAATCGACCAACAGAAATTAAGGCATGGCCTCTGATCTATCGCGTTGAAGCGCTAACCCCTCGCCCACTTCAGTGTACAAAATGCTGGAGGTACGGACACACCTTAAAGAGATGTAGGTCCGACGTGAGGTGCCGTAAATGCGCAAAACAACACAATACTACTGAATGTTCAACACAAGAAGTGAGTTGTTGCTTGTGTAGTGGATCCCATCCAGCTGATGACGGTAATTGTCCGTTGAGGACGCAAGAGTTACAACTTCTGGAGATCATTGAACAGAAGCGATGCTCGCGGCGTGAGGCCCGAGCTGTACTTTCAGAGCGCACACGTGGTTATGCCACCGCTGCGAATCGAGCAAATCAAATGTTAGATTCTTCGCTGACAGATATAATAGCATCAACGGTGGAAAAGACGATGACGAAGATGATGGAAACTCTGTTTGTGAGCTTAACAGAATCATTGGCGCAACTAGTGAATATACAAATGACACAAATATTTCAGGGCGGTAATCGACAGCCTAACACCCCTCCACTATCTACGACAGTTGAGGCGATTACTGAGGTTTCATCGGAACCAGGTCCTTCAAAGGCAAAGCCAGGCAAGTCAAACACAGGCCGAAAGATAATTGTTCCCATTGAACAGGAGCTAGATTGGAGCTCTGACTCCGGTTCCCATGACTCACAGATGGAGCAAATGGAGTTTGATTCAAAAACAATGAAAAGACGTGCTTCCCCTGAAGCACAAGGTTGCTCAGTGAATTCCCAGGTCTAAGACTAAGAAGTACCAGAAAGAAAACTCGTCAAAAAAGGACTTTTTAAAAGATAGCATCTTGGAGAAAGCAGTGAGTGCTGCTGGTATCTCAACAAAATAGGTCGTTTAAAAGTATTACAGTGGAACTGCCGTTCCATTTTTTCAGCAGCTACCGATTTATTCTATCTTTGTGAACATCACTCCCCTGATGTAATTGTTTTACAAGAAACTTGGCTTTCAGAGGAAAAGTGTTTTAAAATAAAAAATTACCGATCATTTCGCTTAGACCGCCCCACTCGGGGTGGCGGTTTGGCAATATTTATTTCTGCTAAGATCGCTCATAGAGCTAAAGTTACATATCAGTCTATGACTTCAGAAAGTGAAATTTTAGCTTTAGACATCACTCTCCCGGGATACCTTCCATTTTCATTAATTAATGCATATTTTCCAGCGGGTGTACAGAATTCTGCCGTGCTAGATGCCGTAATTTCATATTGCCGAAAAGGTATAGTATTAGTGGGGGATTTCAACTCTCATCATATCTCATGGGGTTTCAGAACTGACTTGAACGGGAAGCGTCTATGGGATTGGGCTGCTAAGAATAACTTTGCGTGTATTAACACCAAAACACCCACTTTTATGTGTAATCAGTCTTATTCTGCGATTGATCTGACTTTTTCTAGTTTTACTATGTCCATCTCAACGTGGTCTGCGATAAATTCAGGCACAAGTAGCGATCATATGCCTGTACTGTTTGAGGTTGTATGCCCGGTAACTTCTGTAACAAGGCCATCGGTTACGCATGTAAATTTCAGAACATTTGAAAAAATATTACGCGCGGCTTTATCTAACCGAACTGATGATAGGGAACTCGATGCCATCAGATTAAGCGACATCTTAAAAGACTCGTTAAATCATTCTAAATTTACCATTCAGGTCACGAAAAGTGGATCCACTAACCCTTGGTGGAATGCGGATTGTTCGCGTGATTATAGGTTGAGAAAAGCTGCATGGAAAAAATTACTTTTCAACCAGTGCCCTCGTAACTGGAGTGATTATAAATATGCGGCCGCTGTTTTTAAGAGAACAGTAGCCAATGCGAAGGACAGATATGAGAGTGAACGGTTAGAGTTTCTTTCAAAGACTGCCAATAGAAAAACATTATTTCGCTTCCTGAGAACCAAGAAAGTTCTTCCTGAGCTGAAAAACATGGAATCTGTTGTATCAACGCCAAGTGAACTGAAGAATTTTCTCGAAGATATAGCTAAGGGATTAGAAAATCGCTTTACGACTGTTTTATTATACCCCTCCCAGTCTCCTGATCGGGGAGAGGATTTTGAAGAGGTCACAGTTGCAGAACTAGCAAACGTAATAAGAACGCTGCCTAATTCCGCGCCAGGTCCAGATGGCATGACCACGTCGGTTATAAAAAAATTACATAAAATTCACCCCATTGGACTACTCGAAATTGTTAATCACTCAATCAGAAATTCATGGATTCCACCGGATTGGAGAGTTGCGAAAATAATTCCATTATTGAAAAAGCAAGGCGCTGGATTTACCTTAGATAATATCAGGCCTATATCTCTCACATCGAATCTAGTAAAACTCATCGAAAGAATCTTACACACTCGGATAGACAATTGGTTGAATGACAACATGATATTGAGCCCATGCCAAATTGGATTCAGGCGTGGCTGCTCCATTTGGTGTGCGCACGTCGACCTAGAAAGTAGAATACAACTTGCTCGATATGAGAAACAATATTGCGCTTTAGTAACATTAGATATAACAAAAGCTTACGACAGTGTGGAGCATGTGAAACTTATACATTCACTCCAGAACTTAGGTCTGCCACAATACTTTGTAGCGTGGATCTATGCATTCTTAAGTGATAGAGAATTTTATTGCTCTCAATCCGGTGTGGCTTCTTCAAAATATAAACAAACGAGAGGTCTCCCACAAGGGTCTGTATTGTCACCGTTATTGTTTAATATTCTGCTATGTACCATTCCCATACAACAGGATGTACAGGTGTACGTGTATGCCGATGACATCGCATTTTTTGCTACATCAGCAGACATTCACACACTATAGGTCGATTCCACGAAAGATCGAAAAAGGGTGTATATTTGATGTTTCCGATTTTCCTGATAATTTTGTATGTTGTGCACATATGATTGCACAGCACGAAATCGCAGTTCGTTTTCAAATAAAAATTTTTTTCAACACAGCAAAATTCGACAAGTGTCGCCGGTTGACGACGACCATTTTACGAAGAATGCGTTTTCGTAACTTCGGAACCATGCTGGCAGCTACTCAAGCTATATATTACAAATATCTTTCTTTTTGGCGGAAGTAGAAGTAAAGAGGAAATAGCTCTTATCATTTCATGGAATTCTGAATAAATTATGTATATTTAAAAATTCACGAAAAACGCTGCGTTTTTGAAAATCAGTCAAATTTGGGACGCTATGGCTACTTCTGTGAACATCTTAGCTTGTTCATATTTGCAGTATGAATAGGCCTTTATGTGAATAATGAACCTCTGCATTTGTATTTCTCTAATAATATTCAAAGTAGTAAATTTTCATGCTCGAAACACCAAAAAAAGAAAAGTGCTCCTCCATTCAAAAATTTATAATAAAAAAAACCCAATCTCAATTTTGTTCAAAGTCCCCCAAAATGTTCTCAAAGGACTGCAGAATGATATTATGAAAAAACATGTTGCATCATTTTTATTACAACAAAAGCAGAAAATGTCAAACATTGTGTTTCCAGAGCGTGGTGGCCATTGCGTAAAGGACATCTCTAGTAACAAGAAAATACAGTAACACGTCTTTTTTCTTCTCTGAGCTTCGCTAAACAGCAGTAATGATCTATTGTTGGAAAGTGGGAACTGTTTTGTAAAGAAAAAAAAGATCGTTCCAATTAAATGCATTTGCGACACCACTTACATTCCTCGTCGACGGGCAGCACGGACATTTTCATTCCTCTGGATAATTTTTTTTAGTAAATGCGCTTATATAAAAGTAACGAAGCTAAACGCGAAATATGTGTAGCTGAGTCGATCATGCATTGTAAGAATGTGAGAAATCGCAAATGGCGGCAGTGGTGAACGGCGAGTACCGCAGTGCAACCTAAGCACAGCAGCCACACATTGTTTGCCAGGCTTTGTCGCTATGCACGAGAAAAAGCTGGGGTGTCGATTGCGTTGGTTACACGATACATTTTTCACCGCTCGTCGCTCTCCCGCCCGGTCTCTGGATCCGCACCGTGCGGATCGTGTGGCCCGCGCTACAAGCACTCGTGTAAACGGAGTAGCATGCGTTAGGCGGACAGGTGCAAAGGGCGGCGCGATGGACGCCCGCCTGAGCAGACGACAGCAACGAGTACGGCTGTGCCAGTCAGCCAAACACCACCTGAGATAGAAGTTAAGCATCCAAATTGTGCTTCACTTTGATGCGATCACTATCCTACGCTCTGAAGGTGGCTATGGGTAGGCGTTATAGCCATGGCCGAGATTTTGTACGGACTGCCTCATGGTGCACAAAAAGAAAATTCCGCTGCAGCAGAATTTTCGTTACGTAGAAGATATCGGATCGAGACTCTTTTGCGGAGGGTCATGAAGCAGGATGCGCGCTCAATTCAAGAGGGAAACCAGATCTGCCAGCACTCCTTCAAGAGAAAGAAGGATATGCAAAACAAAGCAGATGCAATGCAAACAAAACGTGTTTTGTCCGTGGCCAGAACTGCTGCCACCAATCTTCACGTAGTCGATTCTTTTTAAACTCTGCATTGATCACATAAGGTTTGACAACGTACACATTTGGGCCAACAAAAACCACACCTCTTGGCGACCGCTCTCCAGAAACTCATTTCCATTCATGAAGAGACCTTGGCTTTTATACCAATCTCTCAATTCTGGCACAGCACATCATCATAAGAGACGCATGGAGGGAATGCGTTCTTTAGCACTCAAGATATGAATTATACTCAACTGAAATAGATGAAAGGAAAGGAGGCTACAACTGAAAGTGCATACTGTGGACTGAGGGATGTCTAAAACTGGCGTGAAGTCGCAAACCACGCGAATGCATTTAATTGGAACGGTCTTTTTCTTTACAAAACAGTTCCCAATTTCCGACCATAGATCATTACTGTTGTTTAGCGAAGCTCAGAAAAGAAAAAAGACATGTTACTGTATTTTCTTGTTACTAGAGATGTCCTTTGCGCAGTAGCCACCACGCTCTGGAAACACAATGTTTGACATTTTCTGCTTTTGTTGTAATAAAAATGATGCAACATGTTTTTTCATAATATCATTCTGCAGTCCTTTGAGAACATTTTGGGGGACTTTGAACAAAATTGAGATTGGGTTTTTTTTATTATAGATTTTTGAATGGAGGAGCACTTTTCTCTTTTTGGTGTTTCGAGCATGAAAATTTACTACTTTGAAAATTATTAGAGAAATACAAATGCAGAGGTTTATTATTCACATAAAGGCCTATTCATACTGCAAATATGAACAAGCTAAGATGTTCACAGAAGTAGCCATAGCGTCCCAAATTTGACTGATTTTCAAAAACGCAGCGTTTTTCGTGAATTTTTAAAAATACATAATTTACTCAGAATTCCATGAAATGATAAGAGCTATTTCCTCTTTACTTCTACTTCCACCAAAAAGAAAGATATTTGTAATATATAGCTTCAGTGGCTGCCAGCATGATTGCGAATTTACGAAAACGCACTCTTCGTAAAATGGTCGTCGTCAACCGGCGACACTTGTCGAATTTTGCTGTGTTGAAAAAAATTTTTATTTGAAAACGAACTGCGATTTCGTGCTGTGCAGTCATATGTGCACAACATACAAAATTATCAGGAAAATCGGAAACATCAAATATACACCCTTTTTCGATCTTTCGTGGAATCGACCTATACCAAATTCTGCAGACATATATGAACAGACTGGAAACATGGCTGGAGGCCATTGACTTATCACTCAATATCAATAAAAGTGCCATTGTAGTGTTCACACAAAGTGCTCCAGTGCAAATTTCTTTACTTTACCAACAAGACATCATACCCCAGGTAGAGGCAGTTAGGTATTTAGGGGTAACCTACACCGAAAAACTTAACTGGAGTCCCCATATAGAAAACATGGCTGTTAAGGGAGCACGCGCAGCAGGTATGCTACGCAGGCTCAGCAACAAACGCGCAGGTTTACGCAGAGATGTGCTTCTTATGATTTATTGTATGTACATTCGACCGATATTAGAATTCGGCTGCGTTTTGTTTTCTGGTGCTCCAGCCTACAAAGTTCGACCACTGGTTCTTTTAGAACGTGAATCATTACGATTACGCCTTGGGCTTCCTAAATTTGTCGCAAACAATATTTTATACGAAGAATCACGACTGCCCTCTCTTATAAAACGGTTTCATATTCTAACAGTACGAACATTCTTAAAAATTTATGCGTCTCCACAGAGGAGGTCACAGTATGTTTTCATTAATCAGCCGGCCTCATTCTTTAACCGCCAATGGTCTAGATTACGCTGCCCCCAAGTCATTTTTACACAAATACTTTTGGACCCATTAAAAGTTCACCTCTATGAAGTACTTATACTCAGCACTGTAGAAATGATTAGGATTGAATTTGACGACATATATCCACAGAATGCTAAACAGTTACCATATCGATATCTAAACGGCATTTTGGAAGATCATTTGGCCAATCTGGAAACAAACATTGTGATAGCGACTGATGCTTCCGTTTGCGAAGAAAAGGCAGGGGTGGGAATCGCATCATTCTCTCTAGATTGGTCTTTCTCAATTCGGTTACCTGACTATACACCTATTTTCCAGGCTGAATTGCTGGCTATAGTCTTAGCATTGCTAAAATTGCCTCAGTGCCTGTCGGAAGCGGTTATTCTAACTGACTGCCTCTCTGTCTGTTCTTCCTTAAGAGCACCAAATTTGTCAAGTACCTTAGAGACATTCTATTCGCTGATTCCAAGACACTTACGGCTTATCCGTTTAGTGTGGGTACCTGGCCACAAAGGTTTGATACTCAATGAATATGCGGATTCACTTGCAGTATCATCCCTCGATGGCCCTGTTATGTCTATTTTGCCGACGTCGGCATATGTCACTGCAGCGAGATTCGAAAAGCTTACAAGGTCCAATCACTTCGACAAATCTCCTTTGTTTTCATCAGACTTCCCGCAACTGAAGTTTCCTTGGAAGAGCAGATGGTGTTCCTCTAGAAAGGAAGAAATCTCAGTTACAAGGTTACGATGTCGAGTCCCCCCACTGAACTTTTACCTTCACAGGTCTGGTCTGGCTCAGTCACCTTTATGCCTTCACTGCATGGAGAGTGAATCTCTGGATCACTTCTTTTTGACGTGCCGCAGGTTTAAAATCCAAAGGAAAAGACTACTAGAAGATCCCCTTCGAAAGATGGGATTAAATTTGTCACTTCCGGTGGTTCTTTCATTTGGTGCTACCGTACTCGGTTTTAGCCACAGGAGTGTTTTCGACGCTGTATGCAATTTCCTACGAGAGACTAAAAGATTTGAATGTTAAGTGTAACATAGCTCAGTTTATTTTTAGAGCGTTTCTTTCTCTAATCACAGTTGTATATATAGGTATTTTTGGCCGTTTTTCTTTCGTTTCGTTTTTCCCTTAAAGCTTTATGAAGTTGTACTGGTGATGTGTAACGCATAAAATGTTAATTTTTAAAACCGTTTCCTTCAAGAAGCGAATCCAATCTTTGAGAAAGGCACCGTCCGATTCATGGCCTATCCCCCTAAGTGGGTTGCGCCAAGTGTCTGAGGAACAACAACAACAACAACACTAGCCGCGCGAGCTCGAAGAAATATCGCGCTCCACTTGGCTGATGTCGCTGAAATGTAAATCCATTTCCCTTGCGAGGTCTTCGTTGCAAGGTTCAGCGGGTTCAATCTGCACCGCTATCCATCGCAGCCATGATCGCTGAAAACACGGAAGCAGCCATGAACCAGCGGCGGCGGCCGCTTACGCATGCGGTGACGTACCATGGTGCCCTCTGATTCGCTGAGAGCAATGAACGCAGTGACAACACAGCTCCAGTGCCAAATTTCAGGCGAATGAAATTGAGGAAGAGATATTTGGTCTTTGATTACGAATTTCTCCGCTAATAAGTCATCTTTTTGCACCGAACAAAAACCTGCACGCATTCTCGAATGCCCCTCTTTCGTCCCGTATGAAATTCGTGTTGCTCTTTAGTGTCCCTTTAAAGGGGCCCTGCAACACCTTTCTTAGTTATATTGGAATAGTCTCATTATTGACGTATGACTCTTCACGAGTCATATGCCGCAAAAATTTTTCGAATCCGTCAAGTCTAAGTGGTGTTACCAAATTATAGAGATCACGTTCCGCAGCTTTCACCCTCAACTCAACGCCGCGAGCGCGCGGAACTGCCTAGGCAGCGAGTCGACGGGGGGAGCGCAGAGAGGCGAGGCTCCGCCCAAGAGCGCCGGCGGAGTTTCTTTCTTCATTTTTTTCTCTCTGACGTCTGGGCGCAACCACGTGGTCTGTGCCGCCACTTCCAGTCGGCTTGCGTCGTTCTCGTCGAGCGGAGTCGATCGCTCTGTGTATCGCGCGTGCTTGAAAACTGCGCGTCGGTTTGGTAATGTTGGGTGTGCACCTCGAACGCCGTAGTGTTTTCATCGCTCTGCCAACCATGGAAGCAAACCTGCGCGCTCGTTTGGAACGAATGACAGCTGAGATCGGTTTCGGCCCATACTCCGATACACCGCCTCGTAAGACGGCACTGGCAGACGACCCCGAAGCGCCGCCATTACGGACGCCAGCATTGTTATCGGAGACACGCTGCGCCCGTGCCTCGGTCGGTCGTGAGAACGTGCCGACGATTCAGTTCTCAGCTGACGAGGCAACACTCGAACGGCTGCCACTCTCAACGGCAACCGGCGATGGTCAAAAGCACAGAAATATTCACGTTTTCGGCACTGCGCATGGCGAAGAAAACGGAACCACGCAACTACGAGCAGACGAGCTGTCGGTGAGACCGGAAGTGCTAATATTAATGTTTGATCGGTGTTTTTAACGCGATAACATAATATAAACATACATATTATCTACTTATTGAACTCAAAATTAACAACGAAAGTAATAATGAGGGTGTTATCGTGATTATAACATCAGCCAATGGTGGAACTGCCGACAATCGCGTCATATTTTGCGGACTAATACATCATTTGTCGAGAGAAGAGGGAGCGATTTTCAGCTGACTTTGAGAATTTATTGTAAATTCCAGGCCGTGCGCATCGCTATAATATTTGGCTCGCGTGTTCTCGGGAGCCTCCACTACCGATCGGCAGCGCTTTTTGAGCATGCTCGAAAAGTGTTGCAGGGCCCCTTTAAGACACAGACGGGGATCAGCTTTGGGCCGTCCAGAGAGCCCACGATGCGGCGGTCAGGCTGCCCGTCCCAACGTGGGAGAAGCCCACTGCGCGCTAGTCGCGTCTCTCAGGACTATATTTAATAAAGTTCCACCATCCATCCATCTAAAAGTCTTTCGCTTTAAAAACATTTATCGAAGTTTATTAAACAGAGATTGAATTTAATCGACGGAGTATTTCTCTATCTCTCCTGCGTCACTAAGCTTTAGCCACGTGGAGGGGCTTTTTAGTGCGGTTTCATTCCGTGCGGCAAAACATATAACTAATATTTATTCTCCAACCAAAGTTACGAAAACACGTAAAAACCCGTCGTTTCGGGTGTTTACGTGTTTTCGTAACTTTGGTTGGAGAATAAATATTAGTTATCTCAGTTTACTTACCCAACCAGACAGACTTCTGTCTAATGTTTACCGGCAAAACATATACATTGCTAAAGGCCATTAAAATTTCAACAAAAAATTTCCTAATGTCGTACCACTCTAGATTGATTGAAGAATTCTTTTTTTTACAATTTCACATCAGTTGCCTATTCGCGCGGTCTTAATCCTGAAAACTTGGAGGACGCTTGAGCTTCGCCTTCAAGAGTAGAACGCGGTAGCGCAATCGGGCCCCGTGCGCATATCGCCTTCTCAACTGCTAGCCTGGCTTCGACTCTCGGTGCTTGCCTCAACCGTGTCGTAAGGAAACGAACGACTGAGCGCGTAACATTGGCCGTTTCAGACTGTCCTAAAATGCCTACTGAATCAGCGAATGGCCCACTGTGCCACCGTAAGGCAACACGCGAATCTATGCAGCTGTTCACGTTGTTGATACTTTTGCAGCTGATGGTGATCAAATATGCCTGAGCGCTCTGTAATGGGTGGGCCTTTCAAACATCCGCTCGTTGCGCAGTTCACATGTTTTGACGCCTGGCGCGATTCTGCGCTTATGCAACACAATATTACATGCGTTAAGAAGACTCCTTCAACTACATCACATTCATATAGTGTTTTTTTCCCGGAGTTTCACGCAATAGCGCGGCTCTGTGGTAGAACACCTGCTTGCCATGCAGACGGCCTGGATTCGATTCTCACTCGAACCGAAGGTTTTTAATATTTATTTTACGTGCATCTTTCTCGATTTTTCGGTGACGGGCAAGATGATGTTTTTTCGCTCAGAACCAACGACACCGACGCCGACTCCGGAATTTCGGCGAAACGAGCTCTTTAGCGCTATCGCGTTAATACTTTTACCGACAGCTTTACGTCTTGAAGTTTGCTTTCGTTGACGTATCATTGATTGATTGATTGATTGATTGATTGATTGATTGATTGATTGATTGATTGATTGATTGATTGATTGATTGATTGATTGATTGATTGATTGATTGATTGATTGATTGATTGATTCAAATAACTTTATTGAGGTCCTGCGGGACCTTATTTATAAGTACTATAGGTACTACGCGTATAATAGGTAATACGTGTATTATAGGTAATACGCGAATTACAAGGCTGTGCGTGCAACCAGATTGTCTTGTCTCATCGTCCATCGAAGGAACGTGCCACAGTTTGAAGGTTCATCATCATCAGCTTGGGCAGGTATAGATTGTAAAGGCATAAGAAGAAGAAGAACCTTCTCCGCGCGCGCACCACGGGCTGCGCGCCTTGCCTGACTGCAATTCCATTGTCGAGGACGGTGGGTGCGCAGCGTCGTTACCTCGCCTTCCCGGACGAAAGCACCAAGACTCCACATCGCCCTCTCCGCCACCGTTCGAGTCCAGGTAGGTAGGTCCAGCTATCCCTCTACAGAAAGCAATGCGTCCATTTTGTATAGCTGACCCGTTGTGCTAATGAAGGCCGGGAGCCCACATCGGAACTCGCGAAATAAGCCGCAGTTTATTCTCACGGCATACGCGGGCGTTTCTTGCAAAGAATTTCTCATGCCTATGCCTTAACGTTACTGAAGGAGTCATTGCAGCCCAGATTTCTTCACTCGTGCGACTTGTGAAACTCCCCTTAGGACCAGCTTATCAGAATGCCGACACGACATGGACCAAAATCACGGAGGTGAGCTGATGGTAGCGCCATCTGTCAGCGATGACACTAGCTAATAAATGATAATTTCGGTGTTTTTGCGTTGCTCTAACCCACAACCTGGGAGAGGCCGGAAGGGAGAGGCCTTTGCCCTGCAGTGGGCGTAGACAGGCTGATGATGATGATGATGATGATGATGATGATAATGATGAACCCACAACCTTGAAGCTAGCATTTTGTTTGTGTGCTGCCTGCTTTTTGTAGATGAATTACGACGACAGACTTCTCCGGCCTTTAATGGTTTTCATGTTCCTTGCCGCTGTAACTAGTGCAATTACAGCGAAGGCTGCAGCGATGCGCTGTGTCTTCTTCCGGCACGCTGAAGTAGGGTGGCTAGAAGGGGAGGTGTGATGACCGGGCGGCAAAAGTTGGCCACCGTTCGCGTGAATGCCGTGGGGCGGCGCTGTCGTCAGGGGCGCCGTCAGCGAACGTGGCCGTTATCCGTTCTCGGCAGGGAGAATGCTTCAGTGGAAATGCGTTACCAAATTATATAAAACTTTAGCTGATAATGCAGTTCCTTGGTCAGCGCACAGCTTGTATTGCGCTACTGTTATCATGCGGTTTTGAAATACGGGGTACAGAGCCGAGTTATGTTCCGACGGAAAGCAAGCAACTACTACTGGGAGAGCGGGGCTTAATTATGCTCCAATGCGCTCTGATCATTTTATTCGTGCGCCTCATTACGTGCGAAAGCAGACAACATTTGATTTACGCCAACAGAATAAGGATTAGCCCATGGCATACATGGTAATACAACGTTCGGTAGTCTTTTCAGGCTCAATTCAGAAACCAAATAAGTAAATGCAACATATTACTAGGTAAAGAAACTTTATTGTGTAGAACAGAATGCACTTGATCGTTTTCGTGGCTTGTCTCGCATCACGCAAGGCTTTATTAAATGCGAAGCATATCTTAGCGAACCATTGGCACTTTGAGCGTTTCTATCTACGTATCTATCTATCTATCTAGCCGCCTACGTCTGGGTGCTCTCATGATCGCCTCATTAACTTGGTGTAGACCAAAATTGGCATGGGAGGGTACGAGGATTTGACGAATATGACGGTGGGGCCATGATATGAATAACGTGGAAATCCTGTCGAGTGCGTCGTCAAACCCTTTCCTCCAGACACGTGTGGCACATACCCGTTTACCACGGGCCACGGTGTACGGGTATGCGCCACAGGTGATTGACAGTTTATATCTACCCAGCGGCGGCGAGAACAGACAGTTGTAATTTAAATGCGAGAGCGTTAAGAAAAACCGACGTCGGCAGCGTTGACCCGACGAATGGAAAGAGTAAGAATTAGGACCCCAGCAGGAATCGAACCAAAGTATTTTGCGTGGCAATCAGGTATTCTACCACAGAGCCACGCCAGGTCTATAAACTGGTTTGGAAAAACAGCCTATGCAGGCGTAATGTCGGTGCAACGTCGATTGCGGTTGTGGTGCGGGCTATCTAATTTTACAAGAAAGCAATAAACACTACATATGTACTCCTACGATACATGCGTCATATCAGATTAACGCCGGTGGTTCCAGTGTCGGCTCCGCTTTTATAGCAGTCTAATAAACATTTCATTTGTATTCATATGATTCAACAAGCTGTATTGAAACATTGTTCGACCCCGGACGAATACATTAACAAAAGTTACGTGTGATATTCACACGACTGCACCATGAAGTGCACTTAATTAGTTTCGATAATGCTGACGTATATGGTCTAACGTGAGGGCTGACGTTACGTCGTACCATAAGTTACCCTATAAATGCCGATGTTGTGGACGTGCCTGGTAAGCCCACGATGTGCACACCGCTACTACACTCACGAGAACACGTCGATCCATTTCGTAATGCTTGGCTTAAAGCCCATAAAATACAGCATAGAAGTACTCGCTGACTGCTTCGCATGAAACCGATTCCCACAACGCGTGGGATCTGTCGAAACTTTTTCTTTTGACTTTTTTGTCATTCATTCCGCTGTTTCCCGAATGCTTTGCGCAAACAGCGGAATTCTCTTGAAGCGGTTTGTCAGCCCTCGGAATGGTGCGTGCCCACTTCAAGAACAGTTCTTGGCTAGTCGGTGCACGGAAAAGGGACACTGTTTCCGAACAAGATCTGTAGCCGGAATCATACCCTGGCACGAAGCACCAACGCTGAGTTTACACAGCACTCATGAAACAACAGCACACGCCAACAGTTCACAGCAAGCTACACAACTACAAACCGCCGGCCAGCGGAAACGCTGACGGCGCCCCAGACGGCAGCGCTATGATGTGCCCTAGCGGCGATCACGCGAAAGAGGACCACCCTCTCCTATGGCTGGCCGCCGCGCTCAGCACACCTCCCCTTCTAGCCACCCTAGCTGAAGTATAACGTCAGTTCACAAACCTCTGCACTTTTGTGCATGGGTATGTCCTCATTTCGGAAGGGAGTCTCGCAAGTCGCGAGATTGAAGAACTCCGCTAGCAGCCAAATTCTGAAGGTGGAAGCCCCGTGTCATTGACCTTCCGACAAATGAAAACAGGTGTATGCGAACGCTTATTCTGAGGATCGGCCGGCTGAGCCACTATAACGACTGCGTTAACGAGAAGCCCGCTTTGTGCAAAATAAAAATACGACCCGCCGCGGTGGTCTAGGTTGTTATGGTGCTCGACTGCTGACGCGCAGGTCACGGGGATCGAATTTCGGCCGCGGCGGCCCAATTTCGACGGAGGCAATAAGCTATAGGCCCGTGTACTTAGATTTAGTTGCGCGTTAGAACCCCAGGTGGTCGAAATTTCCGGAGCCTTCTCCTACGGAGTCCCTCATGATCACATCGTGGTTTTGGGACGTTAAACACCAGAAATGATCATATTATTCTTTTGGTACTAGTATAGTTGGCCACCGGATATTAGACACGCAGTACGATGCGACGTTCGTGAGCACATGCAATCTTGCATGTGTGGCAGGTGGCGTGTAAATGTCTTATCATGCTACCTGTCAGGCAACTTTTCGCAACCATCACCGAAGAGTGGACGGAAGTATATAGTGTGTTCGAGGCTGTCTTCGAACGTGTCATTCAGCAAAAGAAAGTCGCATATGTATCGATCAAACTAAGCAACACAGCTGCGCTATGCATTTCGTCGATGCTGCCTTTCCGCACACTGAACATCAAACAGCGCACATACACGAGGACAGGTATATGTAAAGGCTCGCACCACAAGTTACATGTGCCCGTTCTTGTTTTCTTACGTTCGCCGTTTTATGTGTGATATGAAGGATTGCGCACTTCTTCGTAGTCGCGCTTGACGACAAAAGCCTATAGGGTGACGGCAGCGTGCGCGAAAGTGTTGGCGTAATCGTTCAACGAAATTTCTCCATATCCAGTTAACGGCATGCTACTCTCGTACCAAGCACTATAGTTAAGGTTGATCAAATGTGAATAGGTAAGCCGAACTTGATCGGAGCAATAGCGACACGCCTGTAGTGGCTGAAATCGGATAACTGAGGGTCATAAGAAAGCATACATCGAATGCTTTGGAGCAAATGACGAATTCAGGTTAATTCAACCAAACGTCTTTATTGCTAGAACGCAGAAGGATAAGGCGTGCTCCCGTTAGGTATATACCTCTGCGCGTGTTATGAAAACGCCAGGTCTTGAAAGCGCTTTGGTAAAAGGCACTATGCCGCCGCCGTATAGGGGCAACGTCAGTTATGGTTGCAGTAATGGCTATCTGATTTCATGACAATGTAATAAAAGTTACATATTCCTATCACTCGGGAAACTATATTGAAGCATTTCTGGAACCAGTGGGGAGTGGCTAAAAACGGTTACTTATGCAAATGCACATCGTTTCACCGTCGCGCACCAGGGGTGTAGTTAGAGGAGGGGGGAAGGGGTTCACCCCCCTCCCCCCGGAAATTTGTGAATTTTGCGTGTGCACACAGGCACACTTAAAACGCACGCACCAACATGCATAACGTATGCTTGAATCCCCACAGAAAATATCTGGCTACGCTACTGGCGCGCACTTCGCTTCGATAAAGCTGACGTCTGGCCTGGCATGAGTACTGACATCGCGTCGAAACCACGCAAAATGCGTGGGCTCGATGCCGGCTCGTGTCCTGACTTCAATTCTTTGCCACCGTCGGGATTTTTCACTCACCGCAATGCCGCCGATGGCGGCGGCAGAATTAAAGCAGGATGCTCGCATAGCGTGATACAGTTTCTTGGCATTTTCCGTGGGTCGTTATCGCAATTTCGTAACAATTTTGCAGCGCTTGTCTTGCATCATTTTTCGACTTATTTCCACGTGGAGGTGTTAACGAATGTTTGCGAAGTCCCGTGCCTTGGTGCTTGGTCACATGGCTCATGCTTTTCTCTTTACCACATCGCCCTGCCACGGTGATCTAGTGGTTATGGCACTCGACTGCTGACCCGAAGGTCGCGGGATCGAATCCCGTCTGCGGCGCCTACATTTTCGATGCAGGCGAAAATGTTCGAGGCCCGTGTACTTATATTTAGGTGCAGCGTTAAACAACCCCATGCGGACGAAATTTCCGGAGCCCTCCACTACGGCGTCCCTCATGATCATATCGTGGTTTTGGGACGTTAAACCCCGGATATTTTCTTTACCACATCTTCATCATACACTCTGGCCTCAGCAACTGTTGTTGCTGAGGCCAGAGTGACATTACCTGAATAAAATTGATTTCTCATCAATTTTCAATTTGAATTCGGCCTTGATATTTGGGAAACAAAGATTTCATTACCAAAAATAATTGTAGAAGCGAATTATGAAAAGCAACAATTTTAAACAAAAAATGCCGCTTTTCGAGTATCACCTCCCCCTAAAGGCTGTCGCGTTAAAATTTCTAATGTTGGTCCTCGCCCTTCCTGGGTTGATATTCACTCTCAATCACCTGTGGCGCGTAGCAGCATACCGCGGCCCCTGGTATTCGGGTATGTGCCACACGTGACTGTGGGAAAGGCTTTCATGACGCCAGGCTTTGGACGTTGTTCATGTAGTGGCCTGTCAGTCATGTTCGTCATTAGCTGTAAGCGATACAGGTTAGTGAGTGTTATAACCTTTTCGTTGTGCGTCTGCGTAACAATTAAATCTCGCTATTTAGTTGCAGTGACATTTTATAAGGACATTACACATGCTTAAGTCTGCTGCCAATGTCGACCGTATTGAAGGAGTAAAATTTTGACGGCGAGACAACTTCTGGGATAGATTTGCGCGGACACACACGCATCATCTACAAAATATGAACGAGTATATAAGTCAACAGGGCTTGTTGCTGAGCTAGTTGGTTCATAACTTGAGGAAAAAACTGCAATGACGCAAAGAAGACGGAGACGAAGCGAAGACACGAACTGGCGCCCGTGTCTGTCAGTTCGTGTCTTCGCTTCGTCCCCATCTTCTTTGCGTCATACCAGTTTTTCCTCGAGTATAACATGTTTAAGATAAATTTTGAAATCCGTGTTGCGCAAGTGCACGCGAAACGCGGCACCTCACATGGACACCAACGTGGCTACAATGTAAACAGCCATGAAGCAACCTTACCACGATTTGCATGCTCCTTGCGAGCGCTTTCTCCTAGCAGACATTTTCAGGAGAGAGGGAACACCTGTTCTAGAGTCTTTTCACGGGAGTACAAAGGCAGACGTCGTTGCATCGGCTGTGCATTTTTTGGGGGGTCATGCATATTTAAAACCGCCCAGAGGGGATTATGGTGGCACCTGGACAGCCTTTGTTGAAGAGAGCTGCCTGTTTTGTGTGCTCACATGGCCGGTTGCGTTTACCTAGATCCCGCCTGCCTCGCCGCTTTCTGAAACTTAAACCGCATCCAAATAATTAGCCGTCGCGCGCTCGAGCCAACGAGATTTCGAGTCGTGATACGCGTGTCGCCAGCTACCTATTCAAACAGAAAAAAAAATTTTTTTTTTTTGTCAATACTCTAAGTCCACACGCCTGTCGCGCCCAGTGCGCGGGTACGACGTGGATCAAGGTTAAGGATGCTAGAAAGCACGCCGTCATCGCAAGCGTCAGCAGCTGCCGGAGAAGGGGGAGGGGCCATTAAAAGAGCACGCCCTCGAAGCGCCTCATCTAACCCTAAGAAAAAGGGCGGAGCGTGGAGAGCGATTTTCTGCTCGTGTCGCCACAGTCTAACTTATACCGGTTAAATAAAAGCTTGGGCCAATTTTGCGTTCGAGACACGTGATCATTTGGACACAGGATTATGATTGACCACCTGTTTTTTTTTTTTTTTTTACCGTGTACCCTAGTGTAAGTAGACGAGAGATTTTATTATTATTATTATTATTATTATTATTATTATTATTATTATTATTATTATTATTATTATTATTATTATTATTACTTCATATTAATTAAATAATTAATTATACCTGCTGCGGCGTTGCCCTATTGCCACAACTAGCCCTTGTCCACGCATCGTTCACTTCGGCACTTGCAGGAAATCTCTGCAGGCGAGGAGCGGTCGGAGTTCAGCGGCCATGGCCCACGGCACGGTGATCAGATACAGCATCGGATCCCAGGGCGTAGGCAGCAGTAGCAGCGAAAGCGTCACACCAGTCGTAGAGTGAGTACTATATAGCGATTGACCCGGTTATTCATACAATTTCTCCCCATCACGCTGTACTCGGTTACAACCTCACACAAAATTCGAGCTCCGACCACAGAACCGCGGCGAGCCTTCCCTTCGCCTGTGAAATACCGTCCTGATAGCTGGTTGCCGCTCGAGCCGTAACTACTTTGTATCGGCTCATGTAAATACTATGCGTATTAAGAGTTAAAAATTCGCCGTTACTACCTAAAACATTACTTCTGGCTGACGATGTCAGAATCCCTGACAATATTTACCAGGACATTCAAGTTTCCGACCTAACACCAGCGACGCGAACGTGGGTCTATATGGGAAAGTCGACTAAGCTCTTGAGAGGTGCCTGACGTCACGAAAATAAGTACGTGCTATTGGACGGAGCACTTATGCAAATTCTCTGCGCGATGAGCACCTCTGACTGGGGGCGGAGCTGACATTTTTTCTGAGGTTTAATCGAGTATATGGAAAAGCGAGAAACTAGAAAATAAAACAGCAGCAAAGTTGGGTATTAGACTAGTTGGTTTTGCATGATTGAATAACTGCGCTAGAGTTACAGGGACAAAAGAAATTAGGGAGGACACGTTACGAAGTAGACAAGACAAGCGCAAACTATTAACTGGTTTTATTGCAAAACCTTAAGGAAAAAGAAGAACTAGAGGAAAAATATTTTGAATATGAACTAGGCACTGCATCCCTCTGGCATGTGGCAAGGCATGCCAGAGGGCAATCGGGAAGATGCCTCAATGAATGGCTCAAAGAGCATCGCTATGCGTGCCAGCAAACGGCAATTTCAGGAAATCTTTACATGCACTGCAGGGAGTGTGGGTGCAGCCCAATGTTTGACAAAAAAAAACTTCAGTTTTGGCAAAATTAAAGAACGAGACTACACGCGAAACATGGGAAGCCTTCCACATATCGAAACAGCAAAGCCGTTCAAGTTGCATTCTGCACACCCCACCAGAAATTGTCTTTGTCAAAGCAACATGTAGCAATGGAGCCATCCAACTGGGAAAATAACTTTGTGAGTCATCGCCATATCCCGTCACCACCCAACGCGTTGCATGGGAGGGCAGTACTGCAATATTGTAGTCCCCTCCCCCATCGTAAACTGTTAGATCCCCTTTCCTCTGGGTCTTCTTTTCCATTCATGTTTTTTTTTTTTTAATAAATCCAGTTGATAGTTTGCGCTTGTCGTGTCTACTTAATAGCGTGTGTCCTCCCTAACTTATTTTGTCCTTTTAACTGTAGCGCTGTTTTTTTAATCATAAAACATTAAGCTGGCGAATTGGCCGGACAGCATGTCTGGATCAATAACGGGAAGAAAATATGAGGCAGACGTTCAGACAACACCACCGCTGATTCACAATTAAGTGAAAGCATAATCACACCGAAAATAATTTATACTAGAACGACAAAACATGGGGCGCGCCAGGTAAGCAGGGCGCTACACGGCGACACGGTAATAATGCAGGGTCGATATTTGGGCCAGCTGGTATGTTTCCACTAGTTTCCACAAGGTAGCGTGGAACAACAGAAATGAAGAGTTAGACAGCACACCATAAGCGCTTAGTCTCATATGAAATTCATTGAAACAGAGTGTAAAAGTAGACACAAATCATCAGCGTAATCGCCAATACAAAGCATTCGTCAAGTCATGCAAATCGCGAGTGAGCGCTTACGGTGTCCTTTCCAGCTCTCCTTTTCTGTTGCATTGCACAAATTTTATTTGTGGCATTTACGCATACTTCTTCTCTAATATGAAATGCGATTTACATTCGACGAGGCGCAACCTTTGTCCACATCAAATGCCTCATCTATCTCGCGGTTTATTTTGCTTCTGTTTTGGAAGAGTACCTTGTTCTGTAGCATAATTAGCTGCTTAACGCTAGAGACAACGAGGTTCTAAGCAGTGATAAGCGAGTCATTAGCTGCTACGATACATTTTTGTGTCAGTAAACCTTTACGGAATGTCTCCGAATGTTTGAAATGAACAATCCGTGCATCATTAGTGCTGATGTAATAATTACGGACAATCGTGATAGTGCGCCACGGATGCCAAACTCGCTTCATAACAAGCGCACCGTGCAATAAAGTGATAGTGAAACATGATAGCTGTGAAGTTCTCGTTCCATTATCCCTGCTGAGGAATACGCATTTTTGGATGGGCGACTTCTGCCTCAATTAGATCCCAGTATATTGTGTTGTAGAGAAGCTTAAACCTACTGATTTGATAGGCTTTTTTTTTTCGGGCGGGTGGGTGGACGGGGCCATTTCGGTTTGCCATACTCTTTTATTGTCCCGTGACTGTATTGTTTGGCAAGACCGCCGAGCACCAACGAATCGAGTACACTCACTAAAATTCGTGTTTTCTTTCATTGTTTCAGGCAGAATGCCCCGGCTGAAAACGAGTGAGTACGACGGGGAAGTTGGTATGGGACGGAACCAGCACTCGACTGGTGCAAAACTGCATACTTAAGCATAGCCGCTCCTGAGGGAGTTCGTCGAATCGCCCTACAATGCAGGCTTCAGTGATCACTACTATTGCAAGCATGCGCGAAGGAAAAAGACAAGAAGAGAGTGTCACGTGATTCCGCTAGCCTCGCGGCAAGCCATCCTCCGCCCCTCTCATTCCCCGGGGTGCAGTGCTTGGAGCCTCTTGGCAAGGATTAGGCCCCCCGCGACGCGCGCAGCAGACGCAACCAATGCGAGCTGACCAATCCTATACTATACCCGCTTGCTTATCATGGGGCCTAATTCTCCCTTAAAGTTTTTAAATGTGAAGCGTTTCTTTGCGAAGTTTTTAATCTATCTATCTATCTATCTATCTATCTATCTATCTATCTATCTATCTATCTATCTATCTATCTATCTATCTATCTATCTATCTATCTATCTATCTATCTATCTATCTATCTATGCATGATCTCATGGTCGCGCCCTTAACTTGGTGCGTATCAAATTTGGCCCAGGCGGGCATGTGTATGGCGAACATGACTGATTTGTCATGGCATAAATAACCTGAAATTCCTGTCGCGTACGTCATGAAACACTCTCCCAAATGTCACGTCTGGCGCATATCCGCATACCAGCGGCTCGTCATGAAGTACCGACTCGTCGGACTGCCGTGTGCGACCCTACAGGACTTGCTCCATCCCACCGGCCACGTGCACCGTCGCCGATCAGCCCTTGCGGCCCTACTCGCTTTTCTCGAGGATGCCGGCCTAGTCGAACGAATTTTCTAGCCGCTCACCACGGTGACTCGGACGCCCGTTCTCTTGCCCCCCCCCCCCCCCTCACTGTTTTTTTTCACTCATACCTTTCTTTTTCTTCTTTTACCATACTCTTTTCACTCTCACTGTCCCTTTAATCCCCAATCCCCCGTGAGTATATCGGTTGAGGTGTCCTCACTTGAGAAACAGTTATCATGCACTCCAAACCCAATTTCCATTTTCATTTCCTTCTTCCTTTTAAGAATCACCTCCCCCCCCCCCTCCCCCCACGGCGCATGGTATGCAGGTATGCGCCGCAAGTGATTCACAGTCTATATCACCACAGGACAGTGAAAATAGACATTGAAAACTTTGAGGCACTTTGCGTGGATCAAACAAGAGATACAGTTTCTTACCCTGATTTTAATGCAGAGGACAAACGCTGGAAAACGTGCTGCAACCACACTTAGCGTAGCCAGCAACAACATCGTGCAGATCGTGAATAAACGTATTACGTGAGTGGTTGCCTAACGTCAGTTGTGGTTGTGGTGCTTGTCAAACGTCAGTTGCGGTTACGGTGTTGGCTACCCGCTTCATAACAACGTGATAAACTTTGCATGTGTACTATGACTCAACAAACTATAATCTATAGCGTTTCTCGTCCCCACAGCAATACACCAACGAATGCCTCTTCCATTTGACAAAAGTGACATCTGCGCTGTAACATGGAGTGCCGGCATCACGTCGAACACTGAGCTGCTCTTTACACGTCACTGTAGTCAACGTGCTTGATAAGTCCGCGATACGCATACAACTACTCAAATTACACAAGGACGTCGAACCATCTCGTAAGACTTGGCCCAAGGTGCGGCATAAGCAGCTAGTACTCGCCGAGTACTTCGCATGAAATCAATTCTTGGGACCTGCTGGAATTAATTTTTTGTTACTAGGCTTTACGATTGTCACGGGACGCTCCCTCCTGTCTTTTTCCTACTTGTATGATTGCAAGCAACACAATGTATGTGCATGCTTCGCAGGTTTTGCTGCAAGGACCAGCAGCAGCAACAGTTTGTTTAGGTCCGTTGCTGGATAAAAACTGACGATGTGTATGCCCGACTATGAAGAGCTTATTATGACGTTTTCAACGCCACTTGAGACATGCTTTTTACCAATTTGCTATTGTTTAATTGGGGTACCTGAGAAGTCCATGCCCTTTTTTTTATAGTTAACAAAAAGGACTCCCGAATTTATACAGCAGTCACTCACTCGAAAATTTTGGTAAAATTGGAGTATCGCGGTTCAAAGCGGGTGGTTTTCCAGGAAATTGAACACCACAGACTACAAATACATGCGGCGGCATTGTAAAATATTAAACATCCTGGGAAACCGCGGGATTCTAGTGTGACACTACAATTTTACCAGAATGTTCAAATAGGTGTCTGCTGTATAGACCCGAGAGAGTTTCAGAGAGTTTATTCAATATATTCAGTACAATAAAGTGCAAGCAGAAAATTGATATGCAGAAGGAGGTCCCAAAGTAAGAAGTGTCAGCCTTGAAGCTAATTAATTAATGATGTATTTGCCAGGGGCGTAGCCAGAAATTTTTTTCGGGGGGGGGGGGGGGGGTCAACCATACTTTATGTATGTTTGTGCGTGCGTTTGTATGTGTGCGTGTATATATACGCAAGCAAAACTGAAAAATTTCGGGGGGGGGGGGAGGTTGAACCCCCCCAACCCCCCCTTGGCTACGCCCCTGATATTTGCTATGGTTATTGATGTTACAAATTCGACTTCTCACTGTACTTAGACGCCGTTAGTAGTAACCTGATTGTTCCTTCAATAGATTATTCCACTATATCGCTGAGCATCAACAGATCAGACACAATGAATGTCATAGCTTGCTTCCACGTTACCGGCAGCATGTAAGCGCGCGCGAAATTTACGGACACATTCGATGTGCAAAGAAAAGATGTTTTCGTCAGCTTGCCGTCCATTGTATACGGAGTCAGTCAGCTGAATCACCTTTCTAGCACCCGCCGACGTTCATCGCATATGAAGCGTATAAATATGGAAATAAAAGCTGTATACGTCCAGATCTTTCATGTCATGAAAATACCGGAAATGACTAGTCATTACTTTGTGTCTATGCGGAGGACATCCACCAGGTGGTTTCTAACTGATTATCTTAATAGAATGCCTTGCTGGGCGGGTTGATGCCATTGTGTAAAAATAAAAGCAGAGCGCAACAAACACAGGACAAGAGAGACAAGAGGACGCGACGAGCGCTTTCTACGAACTGGCTTATTAAGAAAAATTGACCAGAATATACACTCAGTACGTCACAAGCGGGCCTGCGCACACATCAAAAGGCGAATCCATCCAAAGATCTGATACAGATTACGTAAAAGCAGCTCCAACTCACTCTCCCGTAAACACACTGACGTTTGGCTTACACAACCTGCGACCTTCTTTTTACCTGCGTTCGAAGGTGCATTTGTAATTTCAACGAAGTACACGCCATCTATAGCAACATTTAAATGCATGTGAAATTGTATCCGCAACACTGCTAGTTTTACGAGTCCACAGCCCTTGCTAAAAAAATCGCTGTAAATAAAACAAAAGAGCCTGTACGCACGTGATTATTGCTACATCGCGGGGTTTTTTTTTTCATTTAACACTTAGTATCGTGTTATTTGCTGGAGATCTGTCCTCCCTTACGCAGTCTTCTAAAGACGTAAAGCATTTTGTAAGAAATCCAGAAGTATGGCTTGCCGACGGGCCGAATCAAGGCCAGGCATGCACCATGCCCCTTATTCGATTATACCAGCGTATATAAACAGTGCATGGATATCCTGCCGCTTTTATTGTAAGTTTATGAAGGAAGATTACGGCAATTGTGATCATTGATATTGCTTGCAGATTTGGAGACAAGAGTGAACGGTTCGCCGTGGTGACGATGATGCTGGTGCTCTTGATCATCGGCTGCACGCTGTTCGGCATGCTCTTCTGGTTGCTGTCGGAGGACCGTGAGTATAGCCTAGCATCATCTCGTGGCATTCATGTTGTGCGCGACGTTGAAACCCAGAGATTCTCGAGGGAAGCCTATTGCGTTGCCGCGTGCATACATACTTCTTCGAAGGCGCTTTGTGGCGTTCATAGAAATCCACAACTACGGAAGTTTTATCCTTAAAACGTGGCCGTGGCTTCCGTGCAAAATTTTGTACAGTTTGTGAATATACAGAACTTAGATGGAATCGAGTCGTATCACACGAATGCATCTTGCAACATGCAACAAATGCGTCTGCCAATGCCGATTACTGTATAGGAACACCAGGTTGCATTCCAACCGTTAGCTGTACAGTTAGTTGTGTAGTTCGAGTTCAATGGCTACCTCTTTCGCGCTCAAATTTTTACAGATGCAAGGAACCTTACAGCGAGCATACAGTTTCATGCCACGTAGTATGAAGTCCCATGTTTTTCGCAATTAGGCTGAAGCGAGTGTCTTAAGTTTTGCCGCAAAATACTAATTGCCAGGTGTAGTGTTTCTAATCGAGTGAACAATGTTGTCAACACCAAGTGGCGAAAGGCGAAATTCGCAATCCAACCCGGCGTAGGATAGCGCCATTCTTTCGCTGCGTTAGAATACACATTTCCGTTTGTTTTAGTGAGGTTGCTACTGACAGCGCATGATCCAGCCTCATTGCCGACGCACGTCCTAAGCGACCAATAAACGAGGAACTCATTCTGTGAAAAGAAGCTAAACTGCCGAAGCACGGGAACCGCAGCAGATAGCGGTGCAGATCACGTGTACGTTCTCGAAGCTATTGTCTGATTTTGCTGTTAGTAGAAGGCGAAGGAGATTGGCGGTGGCTGGCGGGCAGGGGCGTAGCCAAGGGGGGGGGGGGGGGTTGTGGGGGTTCAAACCCATCCGATTTTTTTCAGTTTTGCTTGCGTATATATATACGCACACATACAAACGCACGCACGAGCATACATAAAGAATGGTTGAACCCCCCCCCCCCCCGCCCTGAAAAAAATTTCTGGCTACGCACCTGCTGGCGGGTCAAGACAACAGTCATGGCATTTAAAGGGGCCTTCCAACCCTCTTCAACGCCCCAGTTTTTACTCGTGGGTTGCGTAGGCTAAAGTACGGACAGGTTAGTGCAGCAAGAACGGCAGCGATAGCCGCACGCAGTCCGAAGTTATTCGAACTAGAAAATTCAAAATACAAGAAAAAAATGCCTACCCTTAACTTGATTTTCGCGGGGTCACATGACGGCATTTCACTCGCCCTGTGACGTTTCAGAGAGCACCAATGAAATGAGATGAAAGCTCCTACGTAGGGAAAGCTTGCACACCATTGTTGCTTGTCCTTCCCAACGTATTGTTGACGTCGTTGCCATAGTAACAAATGTGGCGCCTTACGCCTGACTTTTCAGAACTTTAGCGGGCGCTACTAAAGTCCCCAGATCTTTTCCTTCTAAAAGAACAGGTAGATATCTAAGGACTTTAGGCGCTACTGCTTCGAAGCGAGGCTGGCGAGGCTTTGTCTGCTGTTCCTTACAACGACATTCCATGTCATCACCTCCTCTTATTCTGAGAAGGGAATCTGTGGAGCGGCAAGGGCGATGAAACACGGTCGCCCCTCGAAAAGGATTACTTGCACCGCTTCAACAACAATCGAGAGCCTGGCGCACATGCGGAAAGAGGCAGCTCGCAAACGTACAGACTCAAAAAGAGGGAAGAGCGAGAAGCGATTCGCATGGACATCTGACTGGCGTAGGAAAAAAAATGGAGACGAAATGGTTGTTTGCGGTGACTCTAAGGCGAAATGGCAGCCAGCGCCTCTGTCGTGCTTTGTGGTTGTAGTGATCTTTTTTTGTTGCGACAGCGTCTATTTGGATTTCATTGAAAAAGCACAGGAAAAAAATGAAGCCCGATTGTAATCTCAACTTTGATGCCACGCCATTATCACTTCTAACATTGCCTTTATCCAATCGTATACTGGCGCGCATCGTCGTCATTTTCGCCCGCAATAGCTCTTGTGAACGCCACTACGCGCTGATGCGGTCAGCAGCGATGTAGCGACCTTATTGCATGATTAAAATACTAAATCGTTTGATATCGGTGCTTAGACCTAAGCTAAAATTATCCCCAGCCATCAGTCTACGCAACCCGCAAGTAAAAAATGGGGGGTTGAATAGTGTTGGAGGGCCCTTTAATACGACGTCATCACCTTACCTGTATTGCCCATTTGTTTGGTCTGAAATTAAAGAAATGGGTATAGGGCATTATCGTTTATGTGCCTGAGACGCCTACTCGAATTGCTTAAAAGTTCGTTATTAATAATACCAGTAGGGTAGCCAGAAATATTTGCGGGTGTATTCAACCATACTTTATGTATGTTCGTGCATGCGTTTGTGTGTGTGCGTGTATATACACCCTTGCAAAATTAAAAAATTACCCCCCCCCCTTAGCTTCCCTTGTATTCGGCAAAAGTTTGTGCTTTTTTTTTAAATTTTTCTAAGCTTACAGCCCTTGGCTGATTAGCTCAAAACGCTGGCCGCCGCAACTAAGTAAAATTACGTGATGAACTTAAAATAACGGGGCTTAAGCTTTAAAACTGCATCATTTTTACTGCTCATTACCTGACAGCTAGTGGTTGGCGCAGCATAGCCTCAGCTGTTTTTTGCGCCATAGGAAACTGAATTACCTAGCCAACTATAACCAGCTAACTAACCAAGTTTCTAATTAAAAGTTTTATTTGAGCGTTTACCTAGAGTGTGATGACAAAGAAGGACACCGGCGTTCGGGCGCGCGGGCAGCTAGAGAGAAGCAGAGAAAGAAGGGCAGAATAGAACAGCTTGCCCGACGAAAGGGCGTTGTCTCTGTCTCGTTCATGACAAGAGAGAGAACGACAGAAATAAAACGAGGCAAAGGCTGGAATTTTAGTCAAGAGTTGCCGGAAAGTTGCATCTCTCCACGTCTCGAAGTTTTATTTGACAACACTTCATAAGTTCCCGAACGAGACTATGTGTGACCCACAGGCATGCACTTTTTGCATGAAGTGAAAAATGAGTTGGCCACCAGCTGAAGCTTTATACCATTGACATCGCCGAAGAAGACAGTCATATGAATTGAACGCAGACGGGGAATTTAGGAATACTTCAGCCTGGTTGCGTGGTTGAGTGTCGCAGACTTTGGCGAACGTCGACATCGCACTGACTTATCCTCCAAAGTATAAAATGAATAGAACAAGTTCGCCACAATTGGTACTTATCGCAGGAGACTTCTGAGCAGGCCGCTTATTCTCGCGGTACTGACTAACCACAACAGAGCCTAACTGCAGTTCGATGACGTGCCTTCTCGAAGGACACGAGTGCTGTGCTCATAATCTCGTACCTTTTCCCACACAGTGGCGATGGTCCCGACGCTAATGCGTAAGCACACGCATTTTGTTTCTTTTATAATTTGCTCGACGTTCATGACGCGTAGTTATCGCTGTGATTATTTTTTCCTAGCATTGATCTTACTAGTCTAGGTAGAGTGCAACATCCGCTCTCTCATCTGCGAGAACATCAGCAGGGATTCCGGGAGGAGTGCTTGCCGTGTTCTCGCTCTTCTCGCTGCTGATTGAATTCAGCAGCCGCTAGTGGTATTTTCTTGATTAGACCGAACCTACATGACGAACGTTTTTCCAGACCTCCGTGTGTGCACCAGCCTCTCGAGGAAATATTTGTGTTTCTGTTCTATCTTCTAACTATGCGTTTCAATCTCGTTCTAGGAGCCATCAGTAGGTCCTGCTGCCTGTATCCAGGGCCGTGCGTGTCGGCTGATGTTTCTGTTGATTTTCTGGAAAGAATGATAGAACAGTACTACTGCAATAAATGGCGAAAGAATGCTTTCTCGCAGTGTGTTACGCAAGCAGTGTCATGTCTTACATGGCCCTCGCAACCAGCGATGGTCGCATCACCTGTTCCTTGGCCATCAAAGAGGCGTGTGCAACCACGCCTTGAAACAATAGACCCTAGCTACGTGCCTGGAGAAAAAAAGAAAACGCGGTGCACGTACGGTACATCATGAGTGCGCGCCAGCTAGCCAAAACGTAGTACGTTAGGCTACTGTGCCTTTGTGCCAAGGATAATTGGAGATAAAGTAAGATGCCAGAAACTTCCTGGCTGCTCGCTTTTGTTTACAGGCGACTGTGGCAGAGTTTATCGAGGTGTATGCATAGAGCTTGCCCTCGCCCTCACCTGTTTTCAAGGCTGTATGACGACATCTGGAAACTTAATTTCCTCCCGCGGTGACGTGCCATCTATTTGAGAGGCTATACTGTGTTTGACTGTCCTACGCGACGCTGTCTGAACTACGCGATTAGTAGCAAACAGTGAGCCAGTCTTACTTCCCCGACAGTAGTGAAAAGTGCGGGTGGCTGCATGATCTGTAGCATTCCAAGCCGCTGGTAAAAAAACAAAAAAAAAATTCGGCAGATCCCACGTACCGTGGGAGTCGATGTTATGCGAAGCATTCGGCGGGAAGGTCACTGTGGCGTAATTTTTCTATTGAGCGACACGTCACAAAATGACGCTAAAGATTTGTATAAATTTTATACGCACACATATATGTTTAAGAGCCGCATATGTGTTATATAACCAGTTGTTTACGGTTGGGTAACGCTGCCAACGGCAACGTGGGTATCACCAACACCAGAAGCGGTAAGCTGATATGTAGTGCTTATACTTGTCCCTTATGATGGAGAACGCACGCACGTTTCACAAACCCGTGTGCATGCGTGGAAGAACTTCTTGACAGTTCTTGAACAAGGTCATCATCACCGTGATCAGTGAGCACCAGCATCTGGTCATGACTTGTTATAGGATCCGGTCGTGATCGCAGTATCGAGGGGTCCATGTGTAGTGAAGTATGGGGTATAGAAGAGCTGTTGGAATTCGCGAATGCCTCGGTCATTTCGTCGACAAATTGTGAGTCGATAGAGCAGGCGACATGTCGGAACCTGAAGCCACCATTCGCATTGGTGAGTTATAGGTCGTCGAGGCTGGTAGGCCTGGATAGTACTACGTAGACCAACATCAATGGATGGCGCTTGTAGTATTCGTAGACTACCTGTGCGCTGCCTAGTCAACAAAGCGGATGCCAATCAATCTGGCATCATCCTCGGTCAGCATGAGACCATCGCCCAGCCTCGTAAGAAATGAAGAGGACACTGCGTCATTCTGGCGGACGAAGTGCACTTTACGGTGCAGTGATGTGGATATCATATATAACTTTCGTTAATGTATTCCTCCGGGGTCGAGCAATGCTTCAATATAGCTTGCTGAATCATACGAGTACAAATGTAATGTTTATTAGACTGCTATAAAAGCAGAGACAACACTCGAACCACAGACGTTAATCTGATATGACGCTTGTATCGTAGGAGTACATATGTAGTGATCATTGCTTTCTTGTAAAATTAGATGGCAAACACCACAATTACAATTGATGTTGCACCGATATTACGCCTGCGTAGGCTGTTTTTCCAAACCAGTTTATAGACCTGGCGTGGCTCAGTGTGATTGCCACGCAGAATGCTTGGGTTCGATTCCTGCTGGGATCTTAATTTTCATTCTTTCCATTCGTCAAGTCACCGCTGCCGATGTTGGTTTTTCTTAACGCTCTCGCATTTAAGTAACCAATGTCTGTTCTCGCTATTCCTGGGTAGGTATAAATTGTCAATCACCTGTGGCGCATACCCGTACACCGCGGCCCGTGGCAAAGGGGTATGTGCCACACGTGTCTAGTGGAAAGGGTTTGACGACGTACACGACAGGATTTTCACATTACTGATGTCATGGCCCAACAATCATATTCGTCAAATCATCTTACCCTCCCATGCTAATCTTGGTCTACTCTAGGTTAAAGGGGTCATGAACCACTTTTCCAAGTAATGATCTAATGGCCTCACTATCGGAGTGTACTGCCTCCCGAATCGATTGCCGCAAAAATTTCTCGAATCCGTCAAGAATCAGCGGAGTTACGGGGGTTTGGAGCACGCTCCCAGCGCTTTCTCTCTTTTCTCGTGCCGGCGAGCGCACTGGAAGCTAGACAGGGAGGGATGGCATGGAGGAAAGAAGTTACGCCAGCGCGCGTCATGAAACGCGATCGCTCTCCCGCTGTGATTCGCTTGCGCGAGTGCGGCTACCGTGTACTGAGGAGTGCGGCGCCGGCAAGTAGCGGCACGCCGCGGCAAGAAGCGCATCTGATCCGAACGCCACTCTCGATTTACGTCGGCTATCGGCCAATAAGCATGCTATGTCTCTTGCTACGTACAGCGGACAGACGCCCCGCCCACCGACGAGAGTGAGAACCGGCCTCTGTTTGAAAAGAGGGTGCCTGGGGAAACGGCAACTTCGCGCTCTGCTTGTGGCCATTACGCGGCGCGCACGACCGTAATATTTGGCAGAGCTGTTCATAGCCGTGTCAGCTTTCCGCAGGATGTGTTTTTTCAATCAGCCCACGGGGTGCTTCATGACCCCTTTAAGGAGGCGATCATGAGAGCACCCAGAGGTAGGCGGCTAGATAGATAGATAGATAGATAGATAGATAGATAGATAGATAGATAGATAGATAGATAGATAGATAGATAGATAGATAGATAGATAGATAGATAGATAGATAGATAGATAGATAGACTAGAGAGATAGATAGATAGATAGATAGATAGATAGATAGATAGATAGATAGATAGATAGATAGATAGATAGATAGATAGATAGATAGATAGATAGATAGATAGATAGATAGATAGGAACGCTCAAAGTGCCAAAGGTTCGCTAAGAAGTGCTTCGCATTTAAAAACAAATGCTACGTGTTCCGTAGCCCTGTGAAGAGTGGAGCTCTTTAAGCTTTTCGTTGCGCCGGGTAGTGCGAACAGAAACTATCATCATCATGAATCGGCACGCGCTCTCATCGTGCTCTTCTTGTTCCCAAAACACGTGCGCCGATTTCTCCGGAGCGGGATGGAATAACTCTGATGGGTGAGAGAACGAGTAAACAGAAATAGAAAGGAACTGAGAGAGCGAAAGAAAGGAAAGAGGAGAAATTGTTGGCGAAGAAAATTTCTTGGCGAGGCGGGATTCGAACCCACGTACCCACGATCCGAAGGCAAGCGTCCTAAGAACCCGTGTATTAATTTCAGGCACGCTAGCAGAGCATAGCATAGGCTTGTTTGTACAAGGCTATATAGTATAGTATATCGCAAGGTGGCGGAAAAGGAAAGTGAGGGAGAGGAGGAGGGGAGAGAGTAAAACTTAGCATAGAAAGAAAGAGAAAATAGACTAAGAAAGGGAAGAACTACATAAAAGAGAGAGTAAGAGAGAGAGAAAGATATAAACAAAGAGGCAGCAAGAAGGGGAGAGAGAAAAAAGGCAGGAAAGAGATAGAAAGAGCGAGAAAGACAAAGAAATACACCGAGAGAAAAAGAAACAGAGAATAAATGCATCGAAAAAAACAGAGAGACGAGAGGAAAAGACAGAAATAGAGGAAGAGGGAAAAATAAAGAGAAACAAAGAAGGCCGGCAAGTTCCGCACTTCCTTGGCACCCGAAGCTGCCTTAATTTTTGTGAGACACGTGATTTACAGCAGACGGTCTTCTCGTTGAAACATACGTCTCATACGCCCGCACAAGCATTCGCACTCGCCTAATGGTCGCGCCTCCATATTTTGTCCACTTTCTTTCTCGAGAATCGCTGCGCCATCTGCTTGTTGCGTGGCATGGGCCGCATGGCAGCCGGTCGTGCAGAGTTTCCCGCCTTTTCTTTCTGCGAAGCTATTCTGTCGTTATTGCACGTAAGCACACATTCGCTATAGAAAGCCTCCGAATTAAGCCGAAAAAAAAACTTGCACCATCTCCCCGAAGGGAACCCTGATGGGATGCGAAGCAGCAGCGGTGCGCACGGCGTTGACTCGGTTGAAACGGGCGTCGACGCGGGTGCTGGAAGAACGGTTTGAAGCGAAACTCGGTGTAGCGTTTACTCGAGCAAACATTTGTTTGAAACGCAAAGACACGGGAGGCGTGTTAGGTTTCGTGTAAGTTTCATTAAAGCGTTTGGCAAGACTTCGTAGTCGTTGCTTCTTCAGAGTCGAGACTCGGGCGCTGGACCGGAGCAGGCGCGCGTTTCGCCTTGACTACCACGGGTGGAGCGAGAGAGAAGTGACACGTTCAGAGGTGTTGCGAGCGCGCGGAGCAGCCGGCAGCTGCGGGCGCTATGGCGATCATGCTGCGGGTGAGGGAGAGAGTGACGTCAGCGCGCACCTGCGAGGGAAGCGTGCGAGGGGAGCGTGAGGTCAACGCAAAGCTGTGGCGTGACCTACTTGGCAACGATCCAGCACTTACGGCGAGGGGACCGCGGTGCGGCGCATTCGTACAGACGCACGTAACGTACGGCGTTACACACGTGAGTCAAAGAGCTGCTTCGCATCTAAAAGAAAAAAAGAATATAAATCATGGACAGCGCAAGAAAGGCAGAGAACGTGTTCACAAATTAAGCTATATATACGAGGATGACCTCGATAAAAACTACGATTAGCAAATAACCGGTTTATCCTTTGCTGCCGTTCCCGTAACTGCATCGCACAAGGTGAACATTCGGCTGCAGCGCGGAGCTATCATCAATCAGCGTTACTGGAAGTGGTCTCCCTTTGAGCTCAGATCAACGCTGCATAGCTTCGGCGATTGCAGGAGCCGGTACTCTTGCACCAGAACGTGTCCTATATGTCCCTCTAATCCCTATTCATGCTCACGCAGTTTGCAAGAAAAACAACAAGATGCGGTGCCCCTTAAACTTGCAGTGTTTTGGGGTGCATGAGGCTCAGTGTTTTAGTTGACAAGACGCGAATGCTTTACGCCATCGCGCACCCTTTTTGGCGCATTGCAAAGCGTGGAAAAGGAGCTAGGGTGGCCATCTGTCTGGTTTTAGACCGGCCCGTCCGGTTTTTTAGGCAGTGGACCAGTTGTCAGTGCGCACCTAATACCCACTGTCATCGGCCGGTTTTTTGGGCATAGTATCGCGATTATTTATTTTTGCATTTCATACAAGTATATTCACCAACTTCGAAGATAGTAAATATTGTTCGTCAGTCACCAACACTCTCACGCAATTTTCAAACAATTTCTATCTTGTACCCATCAAAACGCCAAGTAATTAATCCCTTAAGTTATAGTATAATAGCGATAATTTAACTATAGAGCGAAAAACGAACATCAGTGGTTACGTGCTTGCATCATGAGCACATCATCACCTTCAAAGCAGCGAAAATTATAATAATAATAATAGATTTTGGGGTTTAACGTCCCGAAACCACGATATGATTATGAGAGACGCTGTGGTGGAGGGCTACAGGAATTTTGACCACCTAGGCTTCTTTAACGCGCACCTAAATCTAAGTACACGGGCCTCTAGCATTTTCGCCTCCATTGAAAACGCGGCCGCCGCGGCCGGGATTTGATCCCGCGAGCAGCGGAAATTACGTCAGTGTCTGTTCCGAAGGACTGGAGACGTGAACCAGAGAATGAGATCTGGCTCCTGGCAGTGGACGACATGAATAATAACTGCTGGGGATTTACGTCCCAAATTGACGGCATTTATTTTTACGCCAACAGAATTGCTGGTTAGCCCTGTTTTCTTTTTTTGTGCATCTACATTATGTTGAGTTCTGACTAGGGAAACAATGTTACTGTACATGACATTGCGTGTCAGGGACTAACGTCATTTTTTTTTCAGCGTATATTCAGAATCACACCTAAAACGAAATCCAGAGGGCACTGCGAAGTTAGGCAACACTGGCCAAGATGGCGGCTGTAAGGAGGTCCATGTGCGGATTGCTGCTGTTGAAAATACTGCGTTTTGTAGATTGCGATGTCAAAACGCGGTGTGTCTTGTGTTTTCTTCCTTTGTCCCCATCTGTGTGCGCTGCAACGTTTCCAAAACGCGCTGTTTTGTCAAAGGTGAGAGTGTCCTTGCTGCTGAGTACCTCATTTTGGTTGTCGCGAAGGAAAAGGTCAACGATGAAATAAATGTTGCGGCAATGCTCGTGCACGTAAACGTCTGGTGGGAATTCAGACGTACAAGAAACCCAGTGCGGCCGTGAAGTGTTTATACTGCCTGTGATCTCTGGTGGCCAATGCTCCTTCACTGCTGGCTTTTTAGCGAAGTGCAAACATGTATCAGCCGTTCTCATCCACTGCTAGGAAAGTGCTGCAGCGCTGTCGCAGTCCGTGTCAATCAGCAAGGCAGACCGGCTTTGTAGGTAGGTGTGCTAACGCAGTCGGCAGTTGCAGTGGGCATCTTTTATCAAATGCTGATTGCCTGCCAGAGCATCATGGCGACATGTCAGTTATTTTAACTCGATAGCGTTAAAGACCTCGTTTCGCAGAAATTGCGGTGTTCGTGATGGCTTCGTGAGCGAAAAATTATCTTATCCGCGACCGAAAAATCGAGAAGGATGTAAATAAAATCAATATTCAATATTTTCGGACTCGAGTGAGAATCGAACCCAGGCCGTAGGCGTGGAAAGGAGGTGTTCTATATACAACGGAGTCACACTATTTCTTGAAATTCCTTCGAAAAAAAAGAACACCGTATGAGTGCCTTGTAGTGGAAGGCGTCCCCTTAACGCATGTTATATTGCGTGGCAGAAGCGTATACAGTGGCGCCAGGTGTCAAAACATCTGAATTGCACAAGAAGTGGGTGTTTTAAAGGCCCACCCATTACAACGCGCTCAGTCATGTTTAATCATCATCAGCAGCAAAAGCATCAACAAAGTGAATAGCTGCGTATAGGGTCCCTTGTTGCTTTACGAACGCGTAGTGGGCCCTTAGCTGATTCGCAAAAGGAAGAATTATGGCGTAGGGAGCATTACGCAACTGTACTTGCAATATTAATGAGAACTAACAGACAATAATGCCAAGGAAAGTATATAGGGAATGTTCTTTGTAATATTTGGGATATAAATGGGAAGAGAGTAAAGTGGACGAAAAGGTAACTTGCCGCCGGCAGGGACCGAACCTGCGGCCTTCGAACAACGCGTCCGATGCTCTACCACTGAGCTACGGCGGCTGTCATCCCCCCATCCACTTTATAGGGTATATATGTCCATTTAAATCTAGGATTGTTAGTCAGCGTCGATCGCAGCCACGGCGGCGATCAGCGATCACGTGCTACGTGACGCCAAAGGCAGGAAAAGAGTGACGGTGCACTGAGCGGAATGACAAGGTTTCGTGCTGCATATTCGGCGCGACTAAAAGAATAGGCGGAGAGAAACAATGACTACTAAGTGCTAAAAAAAAATCACAGCATATCCACGTGGTGAATGATGATGAGTGGGGCGAAGCGAACTCGCGCTGCAGCACGGCGATGGCATTGGCGCGAGCGTGGTCCTTCTTGATGGAAGATATTGTGACTAGATTGTTTGAGAACCACAATCTGTTGCACACACGGCAACTATGGCCGAAACTTATCAAGGGAGTCCCGCTGGAAGCGCGCGTCGGCGCCTTCGGGCAGAGCCCGCCTGATGCGTTTTGCAGCCACTTCACGTGCTCGCACAGCCTCGGGCTCTGCTTGCCGGTACGCGCGCTTTCTCGCCGCTTCACTGTCCTTCACATTTTCAAGATCCGATTCGCGCCGCAGCCGTGCAGCTTCGGCCTCGCGCGCTCGAACGGCGGGGTCTTCTCGCCGCAGCCGTGCAGCTTGTCGAGCAGCTTCGGCTTCGCGGGCTCGAACGGCGGAATCTGCTTCGCGGCGTCGACGTGCAGCTTCGGCCTCGCGGGCTCTCACCTCAGGATTCTGTCTGCGAGCGCGCGCTGCCGCCGCCTTCCATGCCCTCCGTTCCGCAGCCTTGTCCTCCATCTGGCGACTCCGAGCTAAAGAGAAAGCGTGCCAAGAGGGAGACTCATGGCGCGTTACTTCTGAGATGTTGTCTTCGAGTGTCGTTGAAAACACGAGACGTAGTAAAGAAGGAAGAACGCCACACAGGCGAACACGCACGAGAGTGTCACTCGTCAACGTCGTCGTCTTCTTCTACTGCATACCAGAACGCGCGCTTCTCACGAGCTAGAGGTGGCTACTACAACGCTACAAACGGAGGATGGACAGACCCACGGCATAAGGAGCTTCGCCCCTAAAAATGATGGAACTTGTTGTCAATTTTTTAAGCTGATAGCCTCATTGATTTGTCTGCATGTTCGTGGGCGTCAGCTGATCCGCATACGTGAGCGGAATTGGGGTGGTCGCAAATAATTCTGCTTACCTGCTGCTATACAGCGCATTGTTATAGGTTGTTGTAACTTGGCCCCTTCATAGCTCCCTGAACCCTACGATGAGACAGCGGACAGGTTTTACCCCGTACGCGTGCCCACAAGTCAAGGGAATCGAGCACGTAGCTTCTGAAGAGCAAGGTACCAAGCTACTACACGTCTTAATATAGCCAGCATCTCTTGCCTTAACGCCATCCCCTGTGCGCCTATACGAGGCATTTACGCCAGGCAGAAAGCACGCTGATATCAACACTACGAAGATTTCGATTTTGGCCGCCGCTGTTGGACATGCAGTGGTTACGGTGCTCGACCGATGAGCCGAAAGACTCGGGTTCGACCTCAGTCGCGGCGGCCGCCTTTCGATGGAGGTGAAATGCTAGATGCCCGCGTACTGCGCCATGTCAGAACCCCAGCTACTTGAGATTATTCGGAGCCCTCCACTACGGCGTCTCTCATAGCTTGCGTCTCTTCGCGGCGTTCTCATAAATCGATTCCGATTCATTCCAGCTGTGTTATCCTTCCTTAGGATTCGTTGATTCCGTTCGGAGAGTGCAGCAAATTTTTAGCACAGCAACGTATTACTTCTTCCTGAAGTGACGAGAATAAACAACCATCGTCGGAGTAACATTGTCGGTGTGGAGTTTATTGCGATATATCTATTATATGGACAGTCTCAGCTGGATTTTGCCGTCGCCGTCATTCACCGTATATGTATAAGTATATATATATATATATATATATATATATATATATATATATCAAAGTCCCAAAGAAAAAGAATTCAGAAAAATGCTTCCAAAGCGCGGAATCGAACCAGCGACCTATCGTTCCGCAGCGCGTGGCGCTAACCACTACGCCAGAAAGCGGAGATCCTTCAAGTAGCTAACGGTGAGCGTTATATACACGTCCTTTACCGATGGCAGCACTCAGAGACGGCAGGCGCTTATAAGCGTTTCTTCATTACCAGCGAGATGGCGCGAGGAGCGCGTCGGCGCGCTCGCTCGCTTCTTCTTATATTTTTCTTTGCCGACGACGAATCAATTGGGCAGAACCGCTACTGCACGTGCGAAAGTGAATGTCGTCTGCTACATAGACCTAGATAGCCTGTTTCGCGCGCTCTCCATAATTTGGCTTATTGGCTGAAATGATCGAGGCTGTAAAGGGCGATATGGGATAGGCAGGTTTTGAGGCGAGGGAAGCTCAGAGCAAAATAAGGTTCGAGGAAAGGCTAATATGAAGGAGAGTAGATGGGCAGAGACGGTGTTTTGTAATTTGTATAGGAAGAGCGTGGACACACAGTGGAGAAAAAGAACTAGTTCCTTTTCTCCACTGTGTGTCCACGCTCTTCCTATACAAATAACGCTCACTATAAATATAGCTCACCATATTTACTAGTGAGCTAGGAGGCTCACTAGTAAATATAGTGCGGCTGGTAGTGTAAGCAATATGTCAACGAAGAACGTTAAGCGAGAAGTCAGAGAAGCGGAGAGCATTTACTGGATGACAGCTACGGAGAAGAAACCGGCTTTGAGTAACTACCGAAAGGGCAAAAATAAAATAAGGAGGAAGGCATTTTACGATAATTCAAGGGGAAGCGCTTTACTGTTTGCAGCGAGATCGGGTTGCCTTAGAACGCCTAGTTATAAAGCGAGATTCAGTAAAGAACAATGCACGTGCTGCGGGGAAGATAAGGAAACGGCGGAGCGTGTTCTGATTGAATGTGGAGATATCCACCCAGGTGTACGTTTGGGCACGAGACTACATGAAGCCTTGGGTTTTAGAGACGACAATGGAAAGCTGAAGACACCCGCGATTGAAATAAGTAAGAGACGGTTAGAGTACTGGTGGCAGAAATTTAGAGACAAAGGACAAAAGTAAAATATTGAAAAAAGAACACGAAATTCTGACGTAGAGGGCGGAGAACTGGGCTGAGAATTTACGTTTTTTTCCCTGTAGTAAGATAGGTTTAATTGAAGTAGAGACATTAGGCCAACATTAAGAAAAAGGTGAGAAAAGGGAAACATTTTTTTTAAAAGTCGAGCCTGGCACACTTGTCACCGCCCCGTTATAAAGGGGACGCTCATAGCATCTCTCCATCCATCCATTCGCCTTTTTTTTAGTGGTAAGGTGGAAGCCCTAAAAGGAGCTTTCTGGGGGGCTTTCGGAAGATAAAGAAATAACGATCAGGTCACGCGGTACATGCGCAATATCCATGCATATTTACAGTAGAAATAAAAGTGGTGCCTGCGGGGCCCACAACGCGATGCACGTGCACGTGTTACGGGGCAGCTTACAAACACACAGTGTTTCCTGTATAGTGAACTAGAATATATTCTAGTATATTCTGGGCTTCACCAGTGAAATCACACCTTGGCTGTTACACGCGACCTAAGCATTGCCGGCGTGCGGGGCTAGTGGCAAACTTTCTCCATTAGGTCACTGCACAAACCGCATTCTCTTCTTTTTGGAGATAGAAGCGAAGACGGCACTATTTTCCGCAGCCCTAGCGGTAGCACGGTTCAGCGCCTAATCGCTCTTTCGTGAGTGCCTCTACAATGCATTTTTTCAGGGAGTAACACACATTTTCAAGAAACCAAAGGAAATTATGGCGACATCCAAGAAGCTCTTGTGGAAAACGTGCTTTAAATAGTTCGAGGAGACGACGCTGTTTTTTCCTTCATTCTAAATAGACAGGGCGTGCAAATACGGACACAAGAAAGAAGAATGACCTGTTGAGCGAAGTGGTATTCCATTATCATGAAAACTGCGCGAAAAACGTGGACGAATGGGGGGTACTGTCCTTGTCCCCCTTCGCGTCCACGTTTTTCGCGCAGTTTTTATGATAATACAAGGAAGAAGTCACTTCACGACAAACGCGACACGACACACTTCTTTCTGGTGTCCGTGTTTGCACGCCTCGTCATTTTAGAATGAATACTTATTAACTATTATTCTAAGCTGCTTCGTCACCCTATGGAGGGCGCGCGCATCGATGATGGTGAGTTAGCAGTGTCGTTGGCAACACTGCAAGCGCAAATTGCTTGCAAATGGCGCGGCGCATGGATGTGGCGTGCTTATGGCGCGCTCAAAATGTTCGCGTGCAGTCGCCAGTTTAATATTCGGGAGAAATGTCATGCGTTATTTTCTTGCCAGCGAGTGAAGTTGTTTGACACATTTGTGCCTGTGACGCCTAGGAGCCTGCTACTCTGTGCGAAGTAGTTTTAAAGCAGTCTGAGCTGCGCAGTGTTTAGGTGCTGGAGAGCAGCTCGGCTAAATGAGAAACTTTACTCGCAAGAGGGAAATCTAATTGTAATCGTAAGAAACCGGCTCTAACGCGCTTGGGAGTGTCTGCTAGGAACTTCTAGAAGTGTCTACCAGGGCCAGCATTATGGTGGAGACGTGAGTAAGTTGCCTATTTTTTGCTTCGGGTTCTGGTGGCTTTGTTGTGTGCGCTGATCTGGTCCTGTGCACAGCATGCAGCCGGTGGGTAGCATAACTGAGCTTTTCGGTATCAGCTGCGGGGGTTCGACGTGTCGATATTGCCACGCCCGCTTGTTTTATTTTGATGTATTCGGGTTTGACAAGCAAGGACGGTTAGCAACGCTGGACGCTGACCGCGCCGCAGTGTTCGAGAAGCTTCGCGATTGTAGTAGATCACTTTGTTAAGATTGCGCGCAGGACGCCGATAGCCTAGATTATTCCGGAGCTTGCGCGACCACCAGTGATCAGACTGGAAAGTTAGATGCGTGATGTATAAAAGACGGCGCGTCCCAGCCATGAGCAGTTTTATCGACGGTCGACGCTTCGTTCGCCGCTATCAGGATACAGTATGTATTGCTGTAGTTTGACCGTTCGTTTCCTGGCCACAAGTTCGGCCAAATAAAGAGTTTCATCTCGGACACACCGACTGCTACCTTCGTCGACGTCACGATCACGTGACAATATCAAGAACTTTCTCAGGTGAGTAGATGAAACGGGCTGTTGACATACCAGGCAACTTTGATTATTAACGTAAAGAGTCTGAACAGGTAGCCGTGTAGTTTCATAGATCGCCAACGTCAGTGGAAACCTACGCGCGTCAGAGATGCCAGAAGTGTGCGACGAGAAATTAAATTTGGATATATGTCCAAAGCGGGAAAGCTTGAAAACTTGGAATCCCTTAAACCCTATATGAATAGAGGGCGCCTGCGAAAAGGACAACTTCGAGCTCTGCTTCTAAACTCTCCTTCCCGTGCGTGACTGCAAGACTTGGCTGAGCTGTTTATAGCAGCGACTTGTTTCCGCAGGATGTGTTCTTTCACCAATCCCGAGGAGCGGTTCAAGACCCCTTTAAGTTGCGACAAAGGACACGCGACGTTCCCAGGGTATGTACAGTACGGTCCACTCTTAGAGGGAACACGAGAGCGCGCGGTCGGCGGTCCGCGGAGCGCTAACTGCTGGCGAGATTTGGAAACACGGAGCATGCGCGTAGAATCACAAGGGCGGTTCGTGTCCCGCGTCGTCTGCTACTTCTTCGCCCCAGCGCTCGGCGCGCGCTAGCGAAATTCTATATTTCTACGGTTGGAAGGACAAGCTTGCTATTATCTCTGCATCGGGCATAAATTTCCTTGTCTGTTATAAAAAGCGGCCGACTGGTGCGAGCAGCACGTTGAAAGCTTACAACTAACTTATAGGTGAGCACTTGGGCTAGTTGCTAATTCATTATGAGGGAAACTGTGCAAAAAAAAAAGAAAACTTCGGCAAAGGGAGAACAGAACAGCACAAGCGCATGTGCTTGTGCTGTTCTCCCTTTGTCGACGTTGTTCTTTTTTTTGCGCAGTTGCCCTCATAATGAACACTTACACTAGGTTACGCAAGTGATATGCTTCGTTATCACTTTCACAGAATTCCACAGCTGGGGGCCCCAGTCGAAATTTGGCCGCTGGGGCCGCGAATCGCATCGCATCAAAACTGGCGAGAAAGCAGCGCAACAAACAAGCACCTCTTTTTTCTGCCCGCTGATTACCCGACGAGGCACAGAAAGAGTGGTGGCTACATGAATGGCACTGCTGAAAAACGGAAGCGCTGTCCAGCTCTCGCCAAGCGCAGGGCCGGCAATTAGCAGACGAACAGCGGCAAACGCGGCCCTTACGCGTTTATGCGCATGCGCCGCGTTTACAAATCTCGCCGCCAGTTTGCGCCACGCGGGCCGCCGGCCACGCGATCGCGTGTTCCCTCTAACAGTGGACCGCACTGTACATACTGGACACAGCGTGCCTTGATAGTGGACCCACAGGTAAGTTCTGTTCAGGTTCAGTACTTGAAACGATGGTTTTTCACGGCTCTTTTTTCGGATGCAATAAAAATTGCATGCTACATTAAGATAAAAGCCTGTTTTTTTTTAGTGTAGGACAAATAATGAAGATGAAGAGTAGACATCGACCGACAGGACGATGCATTGACCATCAAATCACGTTTTACATATGGATATCGTTTTATGGATATGTGAAGCTGCTGCTCGCGCCTGCTGTCAGTGTTCACATTCCTTTTTGCCATTATCCAACAGGCAATACAATGGGAGCATGATACATGATAACGCAAGCAATCAATCTAAGAGGGCAAATTCATTGACCAGTATGGCCATTGGCAGGAAATGATGCACATCCTTCTACTATTTTATACACATTGCCCCTGTTAACTCCTTAGCAAGATTTTGTATCTTGCTTTCATTTGAAGTGCGCGTGGCAGGTGCAGCTCCAACACAACAGTGGCAAGCTTTGATGGAACAGCTGCTGCCCTTCTGAATTTTTGTTGCTAACTTGTATTTCAGTGCACACCGAGCTCTAGCCGCTTCGGTGTGCACCGATGCAATTGTCGGCATGGCGATTGTCACGAGTCTGTCTACAAGTTCAGCCATCTTGGCAAGGACCCTCTCCCCTGACGTGATGACACCTGTTTGCATGTTTGCGGGGAGTCTGCGAAAAAAAAAAAAAATTCCTGCACTATAGTCGGGTACAACTTTAGAAAAAAGGAGAGGCCCCGCCCATATGACCGAAGCGCGGCAGCCGATTGCCTCCGCGGCAAAGAAATAGTCCCGCTGACGCGACTAGGCTGAGTTCGAAGCGCGGGCGGCCATCTTCTCCTTGAGCGGAGTCACCGGCCGTCCGGCTCGTGACGTCAGTCTAGAGCGCGCGCCCATTGGTGGAAGCGCGTGTGCATCCGCCTTTGAGGTGCAAATGCCGCTTTTTTCTAAAGTTGTACCCGACTATAGGCGACTATCGACACTTGATATGCTGCCAGCAAGTTGACACTGCAAAATAGCGAGTGCTCCTAGCGTACACTTTGAAAACACCTGTAAGTTGGCTTTCCCGCAGGAATGTTTTCCCAGGAAACTTCTCGTTGCCAGACTGCTTTTCTAGGTTGAAGAACGTGCACCCCTCCACATTCCAGTGAAGGTGAGGGAGCACCACAAAAGCTTTTCAAGACACACTGCAGCAATGTCATGGCTTAATGCAAGTTCCCCCATGCACAGAGAGAAAGGGAGACATGAAAGAAAGGAAAGGCAGAGATTAGTGGCCAGTGGAAAAAAATAGTTTGTCTGCTAGTTTGTGGTCGAGGCTGTTTGCGTGGAAAGCATGCACAGTAACCATTTTGCAAGCATACTTTAATACAAACGGCTTACTGCAGGACAAACTTTATGATACCTGTCATAAGGTGCTCACTGCAAATCCTCGAGTGCACGTTTGGCTGCCACATGGAACCGTCCTCATTCAAGTGCTTTATAGCGTTCACCCACAACACTCTTCTTGCTGAGCACTGTTTCCCGGATGGGGAATTTAAAAAATGGGCGCTATCGTCGCCATAATAATTCATACACAGATACGTGACGCAGTTTGCTGGTATGGCACTCGTAGAAGGGCAAGAGATTGCGCCTAGGCTGTGGCCCGAGTGTACTGAAATGCCCATGCCAGCTGGGAGTCGTCTGCTACTTTTCCGACAGCATAGGGGGGCTCCCAAGCGGCGCACTCGAGCATGCTAGGTAACTTTTTTGTCAAATGTCAGTGGCTACACGGGTCGCAATAGTTGATTAGGTTGGCGGTCGCCCAGGTTGGTCACACGTAGCAGCTGGTGGAAGCCGTCTGAATCTGATGGGGTGTCGTAGCGAACAAGGTCCGCTTGAGTGCCTGGTAGACGTTTTCTGCGGGGGGCGCAAGAACAAGGTCCTGCACCTCGCTGGCTGTTGCAGGCAGGATGGCCTGGACCACCACGTCGTGATATTTGTTGTTGTTGGCGGTGATGTGGCTTGTGGCAAACTGCGATTTTACTTGGACGAACCGGAATGCTGGATTGTCGGTCCAAAAGGGAGGCAGTTTGACATCCAGAGCGGCCACTGTGGGGCTTGTCATGCTGCCATGCTGCGCCAAGTTCGGGTCACCAATTGTTGGTATGCGCAGGTAGTGTAGCGACGAAGCATGGGGCTGGAAGTCTTGATACCAACAGTTAATTTCGCTTCCCTGTTATCCTCTACTAGCTTCAACACTAGCTAAGAGGGAAGGTGTTAGAGGTTCGAATCGGCGCCCCTCGATGACTCGAGTGCACGATGGCAGCGCGAAGGAAGAGCCGTTGTCTGGTAAAGTACTCGCAAAGCGTCTATACAAAGAAGACGCATGAAAACAAGAAGAAGACGGGGCAGCATTGTGTTCAGTAGACAGGCTATGTCAGTAAAAAAATACAAGAAACAAAGTCGTTGTACAATGGAAAACTAATTGATACAATAAGAAAGACGTCCGCCTCGGTGGTATAGTGGTAATAAAAAAAAAAAGCCTCGGTGGTATAGTGATTACGGTGCTCGGCTGCTGACCCGAAAGTCGCGGGTTCGATCCCGGCCGTGGCGATCGCATTTCGGTGGAGGCGAAATGCTAGAGGCCCGTGTACTGTGCGATGCTAGTGGACATTAGAGAACCCTAGGTGGTCAAAATTTCCGGAGCCCTCCACTACGGCGTGCGTCGTAATCGTATTATGGTTTTGGACCGTAAAACTCCAGATATTATTTTTAATTAAAAAACAAATAAACGACGCAGTGGATCTGCCGCTCAAAATGCAAAACAGTATTGGAAACTCAATAACATGGAAAAGACGACACAGTCGAAACAGTGTCGAATAACAGTCGAAAAGACCACACAGTAAATCAGTTCCACTGTTCACAAACACGGGGCAGGATGATTATTGAAGCTGAGCACTTTTACTAGGGTAAAATAAAAATAAAAGTATTGGACACACTCCCAGATATGGCACTTTCAGCTATGCTAACACTGGTTTGCCAGCAATTAAGCACAATATATGTTAAATTGAAAAACTTCCCACTAATATTGACATCTTAGATCGAGACATTAATGTCTGGTTGAAGAGCGTAAGGACAAATGTCTACCTTCCTGGTCTTTATGAACAGTTAGCGTGTACATGGCAAACAAATGAGGTGCAAGCCAAGAGTCAAATTCTCATGTTTCCACACACCTGATTGACTGTAGAGTGTGTGTTCCACTGCAGTGAATATGGGGAAGCCAACATAGACTAAATACTTAGTGCAAACATATCCCTCAAGACTGAGTACTTTGTCTCATCGAGGGCAGGCTTTGCACCGCTTTTGGTGAGGCTGCATTTTCCCCATCACGCTGTAACCAGTCAAGCCTGCAGTAAAAAGGTTGGCCACCAGGAGCTTCACATATGAAGTGGCTGTCAGTCTCGCTGGCTGCTAAACGGTCGTACATCAAACGTTCATACAAGCCGCCTGACTTGTACACAGTGTCACTGAAGTGCACCTTCTTTCTTTGCACCACTGGGCAGTGCTTTCTTCAAGGCACAAGGAAAGCTTGCCTGTGCTTCGCACGCAAGCATCGGCCTCCTTTTTGGTTACTGAAAGCAAATACACACGGTGTGCATTTATCGATTATCCTTGAAATTGCATCATGAAATGTTGAACAGCAAAGCATATTTGCCAAATAACTTCATAATCTGTGCCCTGAAGTAGCCACTCTTCTCGTCTCCGTCCCATTGCACTATATACCATTTCACCCTGTCGAAATCCCTCAGATTCGTCGGAGAGAATTTTTTAATTCTCTGTTTGGGCACGACAACCTTCATGCCGTCATCTCTGAAGTGCACATGAGAATACATTGTGCAGATCTGACATGTGCTGTAAAGGTATTGCTGTGTACTCAAGCTGTGCTGCCAAACTCGTTTGTCGATGAGAAAAGAGGTAGGACCAGCCAGCTTGAAAACATGCAAAACACGTCCTGAAGCTGATGGCAGTGAAGATCGGTCAAAATGTACAAATGATACACCAAAACCATTTCTGCAGTCATTACACGTTAAGTTGTAGCAGGACTTTCCATTTTTGGCTTCTTCTATATGTTTAGTTAAAATACATTGTGTACTTAGCGTAGGCAACCAGGTTTAAATGGGACAGCCGAATCACCATCATCATGGAAGACAAAAACAAAACAAACAAATGGTTGGCCGGTATGGCACCGTTTGACTTAAATGCATCCACGTTGACGCCTGGTGGCACATCCCAATCCCAATGATTTAACGTCGATGACCATGACGAACTTCGTGGCATGGTTGTTTATCACCTCATCAGCATTGTTCAAGAAATTTGGGTCGATGACTACTTCGTATTTCTTATAGAGAGCCGTTGTGCACAGGCATCATAGGTAAGCATTCACGGTGTGCTTTTTTAAGATCCCAGTCAAGTATGTATAATGACTTCTGCATCATATGCCACTTTATGTGCACATCGACGACGTGGTCATCATGAAGGTGCCTCGGTAGTGACTTCACCATTGTGTGAATGTCAGCCGGCACAGTGACAACCCGGCCTACGATATCGAAGTTGTCAAAAGTATTTCATGAACATCTTATCTGAATAAATGGAAATCTGCGTGATATGATGTGCCCAGAGATACATTTGAGGAGCGGGAGTTGGGTTGAGTGCTCTGGGTAATTGATGCCCTTGCAAGTAGATATCAGGGGCACCTTCGCACTGCACAGGGATCCTCAATATATGTCACATAAGTTGTCGAACAGCTCATGACCGGGATACATTTTCTGAGGCACTGCATTAGATGTGCCAGAGCATTGCACCAACCCGACATAAAACCACAGGTGTTCGCAAACCGTGCAAGCGAAACGAACGGGTTGTCAGTGAATCATTTAGTGGAGTCGCAGTCCGCTGCGGCGAAAAGGGCATTATTTTTGGGTTGGCAGTAGTCTTGTGGTTGTGCTAGCCTTTGTGTCCGGTGTCGACTTGGTGGGCCGGCGTCCGGCTGGTGGGTCACTTTGGCAAAGGTACTATTTCTCTCCAAGCTTTCAGTTTCGCTGTCAATAATGTGCTCAAAGTGGTGTGACATAAACTGTTTTCCAAAGTGCTGCTAGCTGACGGCACTGTTGCTCTCAAGTGGTCTACCCATGGAATATTGCGCTGGCATTGTTGAAATGTGTCTTCTTTTGGCACACCGAACAATGAAAGTGTTTCGTCACACAATTTGTAGCAGCTGGGTATAAAGCAATGAATCTGCTGACCACTCACCGGCTCATTGGGCATGCTAACATAGTACACCAATAAAACAGCAGATTAATGTTCACAAGACATTTGTGTCATGCATGTTGATGAGGTTCAAATTGTATTTGGTGCAGTGGCCTGATTCGCACACCATTGAGCGAATGGATTGCAAAGCAGTATCAACGCTTCCCATAGACGTTGCTTGGCAATAATCACACTTCGAGTATTCTAGGAACTGTACAATTAAAATTAACGTCTGGGCTGTGTGGCTTAATATGACCCTTTGGCCGATGTGTACCTGTTGTTTTTCCGTGAAATTTGTTCTTGGAATGAATTCAGCTCTGTCTTTGACATAAGTAACGTGAGCGTACATTGTGATGTGCTCTTCAAGCCATTCGTGCACCTCAGCCATGGTGTAGGATGCATGGGCAGAGTCATGGCGCATATCATCGCTTACAACAGCAAAAACTGCACACACGTTTATGGGTTGTGGCCACACAGCTGAATATGGTGGTGACTTGTCTTTTACACTAGTGGTAAGACTGAATTTCTTCTGGTTGCATGACTGTCTAGTTCTCTGCAAAATAGAAATGCTGAAAAACACTAGTTTTTTGTGTAGGCTTCTTTTCTGTATTGGTTGCTGTGCCTTGAGTGCACCCTATGTAGTCGTGGCTTATCCAGTCCTTTAGGCATGTTTGAAGGTGGTCCATGAATGTTCTCGGAGTGGACTCTTTTTTTCCTAGGTGTCCTTTCTCTCAAGGCGCATATAATATTTCTTCATCTTCGGGCGTTCTGAGGTCAGTCAGAGTTTCAACTGTTGGACATGCCAAACATTCTCCAAGTTTGCATTTAAAAGAAAAAGGACTGCACAGGTAAAGGTCAGGAGTCTTCGGCACCTTTCCTCTGAATGTAGGTTTTCTCCAGTGCACATACGGCCAGTGTTATTTATACTGGCACCATAAACATAGACGCATGTCACAAATGGTAGAACTTTGTCCAATGACCAAACCCATTTTCAAGGAACTTCCTTGAATAAACATTTCATTTATAGAGTGCGTCATTATGCGGTTCGCAATAAACTCTTGCCACCAGTATGATGTCAACAACATCCTTCTTATTCGGGAAATGTTGGCTACAGTTAAACTCACCTTTAGAGTATTAGCCAAGTGCTGCATCAAGATCTTTCTGGTTTACCATTTTGTTTCAGTAAGGAAAAGAAGGCAGCCTAGCAAACAAATAACTGAGGTGTTTATAACAGGCAGTAGGACTACATGCTATGGAGGTGACCAGCTAAGTGGCGCATAGGGCGTGCTCTTGTAGTTTCTAGGGTGCCTTGATGCTGCTCCTCCCCTGCCACACTGTGGAGGATGGCGACATCTGCGCTATGCCGGTGCCCACTCCTCAGCAGCACATGGCTTGTGCGCGGTTGTAAAAAGCTTTCATTCACTGGGGTACGCAACATCCAGGCATCTTTTTGGAGCGCAGAGACCAAGCCACTATGCGAGCTTGCTCTGGCTCACGCGTGAGGAGTGAGCGAAGGGGTGGGCACTTTAATGGCAGACGTACAAACAATGAATGTCGCCATCCTCCACGAAGCAGCAGGGGAGGAAGAGCATCGAGGCACCGAAGTGGTTTCTTAGATAACACTCTATAGGTGCCATAGTGAGCGGCTGTGGTTTCTCGATGACACTTTCGGATTACTTGAAGAGGGGCTAGACATGACAGCTTTCCACCCTTTTTGTGGAGAGAACAAAGCAGTCCTTGCACTTAGTATTACCTCTTCAGAGGCTGGTGCTTTCACTGCTGATATTGTCGCATTCGTTGAGTGTTGCAAGGCGGTGCTGGATGTGCTGATGCAGCCGCTGCTTATCGTTGAGGTGCTGAACGGGATCGTATTAGAAATTGAGGTGATTCATGTGGGGTAACTGAAGAGCGCTGTGGACGCAGTGGCACATGTTCGCGAAAAGATGTTGGAAAATAACCCGGGCAGTGAGATGGAGAATCGCATTGAGCAAGAGACTATGAAGGCTAAAGCTGAACCGGCCCAGTGCGAAAACACGTCTGCAGGTGGGTGGCGTGTCAGTAGCCTAGAGGCGGTGGTGGTGCCAAGAAGGCTACTGCCTCCAAGCGCAGTAAGAAGGACGAGAGTGAAGAGGCAGCCTCTGTGAGGAGGCCTTGATGGCAGCCGGCAATGAGGATGAGTCGGCTGACAGCTGGGACAAGAAAGACGAGAAGAATGAAGTAAATGATGACAGGGATGCAGGCAAGGCTCAGCAAGCCGATTCCGAGCATGCTAACACTGATCACAAGGAGGAACCAGAGGTCAGCAACAAGGAAGTGAAGGCCATCACAGACAGCGGTAGCAGGGCGGCTGCCACGACAACAGCTGACATGAAAATCGATGCCTGAGCACCCAGCTGCCAAGGACAACGCCGGGACCATGTTGAAATGGTGGACGAACTGCACCGGCAAACTGTTCCGGCAAACAGATAAAAGGTCAGTTTGCTCACCCTCACCATGGAGAGTTTTGCCTTGGACGGTGTTGGGGAGCTCGTTACCACAGCGGGCCGTAGCCGTTTCCCTGGTTGGAAACATGTCGGATCAAGGGCATCTTAGGACACTCATTCCTGTGGTGGCTACGCTGACCACGTCTATAACATGAGGCAGCCTGATTTGCATCTATCCCGTGCCCTCTTGGTGCCTGCAGCCTATAAGTGGCACGAGAGGGACCTCCGGTGTTAGGAGGATTTCATTGCCGATCTGAGGGAGTGGACTGGAGTTGGAGTGGTGGTGGGGAATGGTCATCCGAGGTAACCCTGGGAGTACAGGGCGTCCGCCACCATGGAGAGTTTCTGCCAATGGCACCAAGATAACTAAGTTCGCTGCCCAGGCCCACCACAGAAGTTCGTGGCTGGGGACAGTACAACGGTACCGTCCCTGTGTTTGTCTCCCTCCAGGCACAGGTAACAAGACGGGGCTGACATCTTCCATTTTGAAGGTCAGGACTTCTTATTAGTAGTTGACTACTAACGGTTTCCGGAAGTCTAGACCCTGCATGGGACGTCAAGTATATTGGTGATTACCGCATTCAAGAACATTATGGCTCAATTCGGAGTGCCCGAGGTTCTTCAGAGTGACAAGAGGCCACAGTTCTCGTCGAGCGAGTTCGCAGACTTCGCGTCAACATATGGCTTTGCTCGTTGCACGAGTAGTCCTGCTTTCCCACAGTCGAACGGGGAAGTGTAACGTGCAGTGCAAGCTGTGAAGGAACTGTGGTGCAAGAATCTCGATCGTCACATGGCTTTCTTGGTGTACAGGGACGCTCCCGGCTCTACAGACTTCAGTCCTGCTCGGCGTAACCAGTCCAACACCTCGGAAAGCTTTTTGTCGTGCTCCTCTGGGTTGCGGCCGAACACGTCATCGATCATGTTGACCGCGCCTTGCTGCCCCTCCAGAATGCGGGACATCCGGCACTTGAAATACTCTGGTACAAACTTAAGGGGAGACTCTGGTCTTCTAACAAACATTTTTGTTTATTGTCATATTCAAATGAAATTTTCAGGCAATGTATATTTTAACCTGCTATAAACAGATATGCAATCCATTTTTTTTAGCTCAAGTAGTTTTTGAGATATTAAATAAATAATGAATGATGAAATTGCCCAATTGTTCTGCAATTTAATCATTGAATATCCTAGAAAACTTGATATGGCCATATTCTAGAATAATCAAGGATCACAACTAAACCATCAATGTAATTTTAGCTCTATTTTTATAAAAGTTATTGCCATCTGTAATGTAATGGTTGGGAACATGAGAATTTTTATCAGTTTTATCAGCATATAAAAAATTTTCTCTTGATCAAGTCCATAATTTAGTAGTATTATTGTGTATAGGAACTCATAAGCTTTCAATTGCAACAAGAATCATTCAAATCTGATCACAAGATCAAAAGATACTGTGGGGGGTATGCACCTGACGTCATCTGCAAGCAGCGCTAGCGTCGTTCCAGGATGCCGCCATTTTGGCGGTCTCGGTGGTTCGCGGCGCTCATGGTGGCACTGTGGAACTATCTGTTTTTTCGCTTTTTATGGTGCATCTGTGGACTGCAATGGACTTAAGCGCACACGCACGTGGGTTAGATAAACCTGCACGATTGCGCTACCTGGCGAAAGTGCGTCTGTGCGGCGGCGCAGACCCACTCGAAGACGCTGAACTTCAACCCGATGTTGCACTGCATGCTGCCGCGTGTCGACTTCACCGACATGAAGGACTACCTTGTTCGCGAGACAAGTTTTGTGTCACGTGAGCAACTGAAAGCTTATAAATCCATGCACGGTCACAGCTATCTCACGAGCGGATGGGTGCAGCAGCCGGGTGTCAAGGTTCTCCAAGACAGCACGATAGTTGCAGTTGGAAAGGTAAACAGACTTCCCTCGTCCACTTGTAATCGCGTTTATTGTGCCGTGCGAGCGCTCTGCCGATACTGTAAACCCAGTAACGGGATGTAATGGCAGAAAAGCGATCACAGCAATTGCTGCAGTGCTGTTTTCAAATGGTTTTTGCTTCTCAACAGCTGCTGCGTGCGGCGCTAATGTGTAGCCGATTTATCGCAGCTTTTTAGTGCAGGCGTCAAAGTTCTGCCGTACAGCACAATCGCTGTTGTCAGAAAAGTAAGCCGACTTCCCCATTTATTTCTAATCGCGTTTGTTCTGTCGTGCTAGCGCCGTGTGAAACCCGTAAACACGGTAACGGGACGTCAGGGCAGGAAGGGATTACAGCACTTGCCAGTGGCTGTTTCTAAATGGTTTTCGCATTTCAACAACCGCCGATTGCCTTGCTCGTGTGTAGCTGAGTTATCGCAAGCGTTAAGCGACAGTTCTAGCTAGGGCGACGCGCAGCTTTGTGAAGGATTAAGTGTGATCTAACTCCATTCCGCGTTAAACGCGATCGCCAGAATTTAAGAAGCCGCGTTGCGTCGATCACTTACGTCGTGCAAATCAGCGTTGACGTTACTTTATTCAGACATTTCTTAGTGTTCCAACTTTGCAGCTACGATAGCTTTCTAATTTATTTCAAATGTTTAGGTCACATCACTGAGGTTGTCTGTTTGTACTCCCAGGTTCGTCATTCACAGTCATTTAATGAAAAGCTCCTTACGCCGTGGCTTCTCATCATAGAAGACGGTGAGGTACAAGCTGCTCACTGCACCTGCAAAGCTGGCCTTTGGTATGAAAAAGAAACCAACCGAGGCAGCATACTAATCCACAGGCTTCTTTTTCGTGTGGTTGTTACAACCAAACACGGCGCAGTTCACCATTGTCGCAGCTGGCTGATGTGCAACCACGCCACGTACCGTCTCTCCGCACACACAAACAAATTTTTACGTAATAAATACGCACCGCGCACGAGACACTGCTGTGCGTGGGCTAAGCAGAACGCATACAGAACGTAGCCCGATACTGCCGGTACTGCTACCTGCTACTGCGCTCATTGCCAAAATGGCGTCGCTGCCCGGCGATGCTATCGCCACCTCGCGGATCAAGGTACAGTGCATACCAGCAAAAAACTGATTTTGAGAAAACGCAAAAAGAACTTTGAAGACTTGATATAGGTTTCTTCTTGCTACTAAAAAGCAACAGATGGAAGTTCTTTTCGCTCTAGAAGCCACCAGGCACATAATCACTATCATTTTCTTTCACACGCCTCCTCTTCATGGCATTCCTGAAGTTTTCTGCTCTGGTATGCTTCTTGTCACATGCCGCTGGCCGCCGCTGGTCCTTTTCTAGACACCTTTCAACATCTGTGCTGCCTTGACTCAAATGCAGCTCCTTCAAAATGGCCTCAGAGGCACGTTTCTTTCCGGCATTGAACCGGGCGACTGCTTCCGCAACAGCAGTTTCGACCGTGAAGAGCGAGGCGTGTTTGGTTTTTGGCACAAGCGACCAGATTACTGAATGGAGGCTCTCATTGGAATTCTGAGTTTTGCCTCGCTGACAGCGTTCCAACAGCTTTCGATCTGAGAGGCGAGTGTACACTGGGAGGAGGGCTTCAGCAACGTATTCAGGGAGGTTGTACTGATGCTTCGGAGGAGCCTGCTGCCTTGCCACTGCCTTGTTGTGTGCACACCATGATTCATCGCCTTTTGGGCACCGTGAATGTTGTGGCTTTGTATCTGTGGAAGTCACATGATAGTACGTGGCAAGGACAGCATTCTCCATCTCATCAATGTTTCCCTGGTGTGTCTTGAGTGCCCAGCCATAATAATTCGTAAGCTTTGTAACAAGCTCAGCAGTGAGCTTGCCTTTGCCACCGAGGCTTGGCCGACCTTCCCCTCTGCTCTTCTTCAAGAGGTTTCTCAGTGCAGTACCCATTCGTTTATGAATGTGATTAACACAATCCTCCTTTTCGATGGGCACAAAGCCATACACTTTCTCCTCCTAAAGGCTGTTGAAAGCGCGGCTATCTCCGCACAACATCGTTGTGTAACGCAGTCCATGTTTTTCAAGGGACCGGCCAAACAGAATTTTGGCAGCCTCCACCTCCATTTGGCCAGGCTTGCTCGAAGAGTTTTTTTGGCACTTATGGCGAGCTCGCCACTCACTGTATCGTGGGTCACCGTCCTTGGGGCCGATCTCGCAACCCAAACAGAAGTTCGATAGAACTTTGAAGTCCAGCACGTAGCCCGAAAAGAGTTCTATCACAGTTCCCACACAAATGTGTGACAGGTGTCCACGAGTTAGCCAAGTCCCGTCAAACGAAACTGCGATATTGCCGGGGTTTCCGAAGTTCAGTTCGGAATAGATGGCCTTCACAGCTGTCGCGCACTCACTCATGACACCCGCGGATGCGTTCACGGCGACAGGGTTCATCTTTGTTTTTACGTAGTCTTGGTAGGTTTTGTTGTGCATACCACGACGAGAAACGTTCAGCGCCGAGAAAATGTCGTTTAGCACGGTCTGCCCATTGCCCGTGCTCATAACTGCCCGAGCAGCAAGCACATTCGCCTCGAATGGGTTGCAGGTCGCATTCCCCCCTGCTCTCGGCGAACTCCATCCAGTGCTGACATCTCCACAGACGGCACAGTTCACCACTATTTTAACTGCCACTCCGTACTCACGGTTGCCCCTCGAAACGTTCAAAGGGCAGGAGCAGAATTCGCATTTCGCGCACCGAAGTAGTTGGTTCAGCAGCGGTAGGCTTAGCAGCGTAAACTCGGTGCCGCACCACGCCGCTTCCGGGGAATCTCCGATAAGCAACTGCTTTCGGCGGGTAGCTGATAATGAAGACAGCTTCTGACGTTGCTCGTCCGCGCGATGCTCAATCGCCACTTTCTCAGCTTCTGAGACAAGGAGCGTGTCGACGCGCATTGTCCTCGACGTGTCGTTGGCCACAGGCATCGCTCGCGCGGCTGCAGCTTCGGTGGATGTCGTACACCCGCTGGCGCATGTCGCCGTCGATCCACTCGATGCTGCTTTAGGTATCCGAGACCGACGCTTGCGTTTTTTGCCGTAGGCATGAGCCGTCGCGAACTTGCATCGCCCGCCAGCCATCGTCGCGTCCGAACAATTTTTGACGAGGCGTCTCGCATTCAGGGTTACCAGATGGTGCGAGCCTCAAACCGCCAAATTGGACTCCGAGGTAGCCCAAACATAGCCCAAAGCTAAAATTTGAAGTAGCCCAAAAATAGCCAAAATCAGCAAATGTATCAGTGAATTTGTTGTATTGCGTAATTTTTTTTGCTATTCAATCCACAATGATTGAGCGATGGCTGCGCTGCAGAATCTAGAAGAAAAGATTATTGCCACTTGATAACATACCAATGAATGCAATCAAAGAAATATAGAAGCATATTTACAAGAAGTAGAAATAGGTAGGGTTTACAAAAAGTAGAGATATACAAAATGAAATAGAGAATACGACAGAAGAGATGAAAGTGGTGAAGCGAAAGAACAACTTCAATATGATCACTTGATTTGGAGGCCGAGGCACTGCTCCGCCCATACAAAATGGAGGAGTTGAAACACGACAAAAATTCTTTTCCCAGTTTGAAATCTTTGCAGCAGGCAGCGTTCCTAGCCAGACCAAATTTTACGTGGAGCAGCGCTTTTAAGGTCTCGTTAGTCATTAGACATCCTGTTTCAAATGTCGGTTTTAGTAAGTGAGACCTGGCTAAACACTCCTTCAACAGCAGCGTTTGACACTTATAGTGACAGCAAAGAGAGCGCCAGCTTAGACATCAGTGGAAACACCGAGTTCCCGGCAACATTTTTTGCATTTTGTACGCTTACCCAGAATTTGGTTACGGAGTGGGTACCCTCTGCCAGATCGTCGACTCTGGTTTGGAGTAGGCGATACTCAGATTCCATTGTTGAAATACATCTTGGCTCTACAAAAGCACTGAATGAACGATGCACGAAATCGAAAGAGCATTTCTTAATGCTGAGCAAGAGGCCCCCCTGCACATCTTCCTTATTTTCTTTCACTGTGTGGTGGGGGAAGGGGGGAGGGGGGTTGCTTGCTCGGCATTTTACTGTAGTAGAAGTAAGAAAGTCTAGAGAAAACGTGAGCCATCAACACGGTTTCAAACTGACGACACGTGAAGCCTTTTCTTGGGCTACGTCTCCAGGGGCAGGGATCGTTCAACACACTGGAATGTTTTGATGGCGGGACCCATCAGCGGCATGCGCATGTAAGCCTTGGCGTTCTTTGTATAGAGCTTTTTAACAGAGAGAACGATCACCACTTTTCTTGGCTTCTGCATGGGAGTACAAAAGCTGACCTCGCGCCTCGGTACTGCATTTTTGGGGGGTCACGCATGTTAACAACAGCTCATAGGGGCTTATGGCGGCGGCCAGGGGGCCTTCGTTGACAAGGTGCACTAGAGTTACTAGAGAGTTTTAGTGCCGGGGACCCCCAGACACTCGCGTACGCACACTGCTGCTTTCCTTTGTATTCTCCGTGGGTGCAGCTGCTGGGGGACCCCGACACTTCGAAGGCTGGAGGTACTGGAGGTACAAACGAATGCAAGAGCGTGCGTGCGTAAGCCGTTTGGGGTCCCTAAAATTATCTACATTTTGTAGCTTTTTGGAATTCTTGCCTAGTCGATAGCAATGTAGCCCAAAAATAGCCACATAGCCAAAGAGAAAAATTCGACGCCAACTCGAACAGAAAGTAGCCCAATTTGGCTATTAATAGCCCAATCTGGTAACCCTGCTCGCATTGTCGGGCAGACGAAACTCCGGTCGTCCAATCAGAGAGCAGGATTCACCCCACGTGGTACAAACGCGCCAATGCCGCGCGAGTTTTTGCTCTTTTTCGGTGGCGTGCAGCTCCATAGTCGCCAGACTTAGAGGTGTTTTCTCGCTAGAAACGGAATGTAGAAGAATTCAGCTCTCGAATGATTCCAAAATGGCCGCGCTGCGGCCAACGGTTACCGCAGACGACGGCATTGAATTTGCCTGTTTTTGGGGGGCGTTTTCGAGTGAAAGCGATCATGAAGCTCTCTTTAGAGCGCAATAACAAAATAAATACACACCGGAACGCGTTAATATCGCAGCAATATATTCTTTAGAACGTCTAGATTGCGAAAAAAAATATTTCAGAAAGTTGATTTTTTTGGCAATTTTTTCTTCTAGAAGACCCGTGTCTCCCCTAATACAGAAAGATAGACGGCAAAAACAGTACCTGCTGAAAGGTGTTATGAACGTTGTAAGTTCCTGGCTGTCTTCTGCCAGCTTGACCTGGTGAAAACTAGATGTCGCGTCCAACTTGGAAAAAACTTTCGCCTCTCCGAGGAGTCCTGGTACATGTTCCATGGTCGGTAAGAAGTGATGCTCTTGGAGGACGTACTTCTTCAGCTTCGTCAAGTCCATGCACAAACAGTAGCTGCCAGAGTTCTTTTGCGCCACCATCAGACCGGCACGCCATCATGTCAGCTTCGTGATCAGCCTAATTATGCCTGCGCTTCCATCTTGTCGAGCTCAGCTTTTTTGACGGGACACAACGGGATAGGTATCCTTCTTGGTGTGCTTAAGAAGAATTGGGCGGCATGATGTATATCTCGTACGGTTCGTCCAGCATGCCGAGTCCTTTGAACAGGTCTGAAGCGATGCCTACAGTCTTGGACGACTCACCCCCAGTCATGCCATCCACAAACTTGACAACTTGCAGAGCTCGAATGGCTGGAAAGCCTAGCAGAGGCACCGTTTGTGAACACACCACATACATTTCTTGCTCTGTTGTCCGGCCTTTTCATCTCAAGGTAGCCCAGAAGGTACCCAAAATGAGTACCGGTTGCCCTCCGGGGCCCGTGAGCTCGGCTTCTTGAGGGTCAAGTCGTGCCGGTATTCCAGAGAATGTGCTCGGTATGACCGAAACTTCAGCGCAGCTATCAACTTTGAACTTGAGCAGTGACTATTGACTTCAACGTGGACGTACTTGGCCGGGGGCACGTCGACCGATCCAACCTCGTTCAGTGCTCGTCCAACGCCTGCACCCCTACCAGCAGGAGCTTTTCCTTCTGAGAAATGCATGCAGATTTCTGTGTAGCTTTGTGCTACAAGCAGATGCATGCAAATTTTCATGTTCGAAAAATGAAACAGAAACACAACACGAGACAATAGTGACAGCAAGTGTCATCGTCTGCTAGGAAAACAAGTTAGAGGCTCACGCGACGTCCATCGCAGCAATCTTTAAGCATGATCGTTGTGATGTCAACGGGCATTCACGCTGAAATGTTGCACTATGCGCACTGTCCTCCCAAAAGATCTCAACGCGAGGCAGAACCGCGTTTCACTGAAGATGAAAAGAGTCTGCCGATCGCTCTCGTGGAGAAGTACAAGCATATCATCGAGTGCAAAATATATAAATAAACAAATAAAATAACTAATGTTGCGATGGTGGCGAAAAAAAAAAAAGCTTGATGGAAATTACCAAGCACTCCTTTGCGAACCACGGATCTCCCTACGTGAACACCTGCATGGAATAAGCTCAAGCATAAATGCAAAGCGAGAGAACCACAAAACTGGTAAGCGCAACATGTACTACATGACTGGCTCATTCGGGCTACTATATTTGTTATCGTCCACATGTTTTGTATTCGGTATATAAGTCAGTGCTGAGCGTAAACACGATTGCATTTACGTTCAGACTTCCATGTTTTCACCGCTGGGGCTTTTAATGCACATGTGCGAGCAGTTGATGCACCCGGTTACGCCAAGCAATGCGGCCACTACATAAAAGTCCCACAAAACTTCAGGAAATCTTGCCGATTGTGGGAAGCGTACCAACAACAAGTTCAGGTGCTCTGCGATGAGCAGAGTCACTTTTCCAACTGCACGGCACACCGTCGACTGAAGAATGCGGACCTGAACCGCGGTGGCTGTCTGAAATGTGCCAGCGCCATAAAACCTGAGTGCCATCTGCAGCTGTAGCATGGGAGGCACAGGCTGTCCTCTGTCGTCCCTGCTTTCTTGGAGAAGCAACATAGCCTTAAGCTGCTGCACAGCGCTCTTGGTAAACCTGTAGCAAGCGTGGAATTGTTCCTCGTCGTACAACTCCATCGGATTTCCTCTGTCATGTAATGCAGGTCGCAGAATCTTCAGCAGGCAATGCACCTCAGAAAATGCTACTACATCCATGGCGGGGCAAGCAAACTCAAAAGCGGCTAGCCATCGCGTGACATACATTTGAGAGGCGGCCATGTTGGAATAAGGCGCGAAGTCAGTTTCAAGCTAGCCCCGCAGCAAACGAACCTTGACCTGACTTTGACCGAGCCAAGTCATCCACAAGTTCGAGAACAATTTATGGCGAGCGGCAAAGCTGTCTCGAGACTGGCTCAAGTCAAGTACGAGCAAGTGACATCTCTACGTTCAGGGGTAAGAAATGTGCTTGATTTTTCAATCTTCACTAAATTAATAATGCATTATTGCAGAGATGAGCCCTTAGAAGGGGAAAAAAGTGTAAAGCACGTTCTTGTGCCCTTGCCTTCATCCCGGAGGGCAGCTTCTTCGCCAGCAACGTTGCCTGGCTCTCCGCTTTCATGTGGTACCAGGCAGTAGCCTGAAGCAGAAGTGCCACTTAGCTATGTTCAGGAAAAGTGAAGTGTTTGCCGTAACGAATAAGCAGGAACACTTTTCCGTGTAAGCACACAGTGTCACTCACTATGCCCGTGCCCAAGCAAGCTTGCTATTGTGCTCGTGGTGGGCTGTTACACAGTGGTGGAACCAGAGCCTGTGTGAAAGTGAAAGGAGCAACTGGTAAAGCTCTGCATGTCAGCACCATCAGCTGTCTAAAAAGCGCTATTCTGGAAATGTTTTCTTTGAAATCTTCGATCTTTAAAAAGTGTTTCTGCGTGTTTTTAGGAGAGAAGTTGGTTTGCAAAGAGACGTTTGCTAGAAGAACATACCGCCCATCTCTACGGCTTGGTGTGGGTAGCTTGCAAACCAATGGTTTCTGTTTTGTCCATGTTTCTGAGAAGAACAAAAATATGGAGTCATGAAAATGAGTGAGAAAGAAATAGTGAAACAAAAATTGCTTCAAAAAATGACGTGACCTGTCCACAACCATATCTTGCGAGGATTTCGGCCCATGAGTTTACTTTTAGTGACGACACATTCTCTGCTGACTTGAGGTAGGTCCATAGATAAAGCACCCAAGGGTCTGTTGATATGAGCAGTTTCTTGGAGGTTGAGGTTGGAAGGGGGGAAAAACAGTCATTATGACGGTAGAAACATGAATGGATTTGTGATTGATGTCTAAAAACAGTGTATGTGAGAATTCTGCATGACAGAAATAGTATGCACATAACACTTCTTTGTTTTGCACTTGTTTTAGTGGTGTCCTTCAGTTGGCAGTGCCTAGCCAAGCTTCATGTAGGGGGTACTTAGCAAGGTAATTGCTCAATGGCATAAACTAAATGGTATATGCAAATGTAATGTCTGTGACTGTAAACTTATGTGCTTATGCACATACTGAAAGTTCATTTGATTCTAATGTGAACTGAATTAATGAGCATTTATCATAGTAGAATCATTTGTGCAAAAACGGGTAATGCTTATGCTGTGCTGCATGTTACAAAATTTAGCAGTAAACATATCTTCTGCAAGTAATAATGCACAATATTAGGAAATGTCATTGGAACCCATGAGCTGTGCATCTGATCAGCTGGATAAGCTGTAAAATACATAAATTACCACAAACTTGTGTGGTGAATGGCGGCCACAGCAAGACTTACCGTATTTATTCGAAAATAGGTCGGGCACGAATATAGGTCGACCCCTACTTATAGCGCTCTACGAGAAATTAAAAAAAAATATTCGAAAATAGGTCGACCCATGTTTTTTTTTAGAAACAGGAAAATTGAAACATAGCACACCTTTATTTACAGTTAACTTAGCGCCCTAGTCGCTGCCGGGAGTGTCATGTTCGTCAGATGTGCAAGGAAGGTTGTCGGATTCTTCGCAGGCATCCTCGGCATCCGAAATGACGTCGACTTCGCTGCCATCGATTGCGTTGGAAATGCAGCACTTTTTAAAGCCAGTCACGATAATTTCCGCTGGCAAGTCTTTCCGCGCGTCCTTCACCCACGTCGCAACATCATTGAGGGAAGCCCTTCTCGCGGCGTCCCGTCGGTGTCATTGCAGCATCCTCCTTCAAGCCACTCTTTGTAACTCTTTGCCACCCGGTCCTTAATGTAGCCGGGACGTCATACCTAGCGGCATGACGACCAGGTCTGTTGGCCTTCTGCAGGGCCTCCTTGACGCCCGGAGCCTCAGTTCTTTTTCAAGAGCGTCATGCCTGCCAGTTGCTGGGCCGCGAAAAGCACGACGCTATCCATTGCACGCGAACAGTCGGTCCCGCTGCTTCCGCCAACCCCTAATCAACTTTTACGTCGAACTCACGCTGAGCGGCACAATTGCTGGAATTCTCGGCAAAAAGTATCACTTGACGCTTGAAGTCAGCTGTGTAGCTCTACCGACGTGACACCGTCCAACCGCGCATTTGCAAATGCGAACCGTCACGTCAGATCAAACAACAAACAAAGAGTGAGGCCTTAGGCCAGTGCCAGTGCGGCTGCGCGTCGGCAGGCAGCACGGCTAGGGGGCTAGGGACTTCACGGCCTACCTAGGGAAATCACGGGTTCCAGCGCAAACATGGCGGAGCGGCTGCATTTCGCGGGGGCTTTGAAAAGGCGGTGTGCAGCTATTGCACAAATAACTTTTTTTTCTTAGTTACTTAGTCGGAAAAGGCGAACGGGTACGGTTTTTATACCAGATTTTATGGTATATAATGTACGTATGTAGCAGGAACTGCTTGAAGAACAGCAGGCGCGGCAGTTGAACGCCATAGGTGCGGTGCTTTTGGTCGCTTTGATCGCGAATATAGGTCGAGATTCTTTGGTCACGAATATAGGTCGATAGCTGATTATGGGCAACATTTTTGGGAAAAAAAGGTCGACCTATATTCGAATAAATACGGTAATGTTAGGACGCTTGCGCAGCACCAGTTGGGAGAGGGATAAAATCCCCGCCGAAGTTGGCCTTTGCAGTCTCAACTGGCCTCCCCAAGGACGTCAAGTGTGAACTATCCAGAGGAAGCTAAAAGTGTTGTATGTGTGATACTTGTCTTTATTGCTGTGGCCGCCGGGAAATGAATGGCGCAATGCGCTTAGTACACGAAAAACAAAAGTTATTAACGAGATCAACATCTTGTGAAGGAAAGAAAAACACACCATAACGTTAAGGAACGCGAGGTAAAAGAATATGCCCGAAACAAGAGCTACACAAAAGAGCTATGAAATGACAAGGACGGTAGTGCATGAAAAAAAAACCATGTTCAAAATGCAAAGCGGTGCATGTTTACTCACGTGGCACAAGCTCACATGGTCCATGGTTATTTCGTTTTCACAGGTAGTCTCTGAGCACTTTGCTGGCAATGAATTTTCTTGCTGGCAGTTGTGCAGCCGGTGAAGCGCCACAGCTGACATGATTCACAGTCTTTAGAGACGCTCGTTTTGTGGCAACGGCATCTAAAGTTGGACACACAAATTCACGTTGCTATATATAAAGGCTGATTTAAAATGGAACCGCGTGATGTTAATCAATGAAAACGATCACCCTACAGTTTGTATGAAATAAGCGACTGAAGCCGCGCAGTCGATGCCACTGGGTTGCTGCTATTCGTGTGTCAGTGTAATATCAAAACTTGGTCTCAAACAGTCAAGGCCTTTGTTAATACTGAAAGTAACACAAAAATCAATCCCTACTTGGTTTAAAAAAAATGACACAGTGACTAAGCTTCGATCAATCTTTAGATACATTCTGAAATATAATTTTTGGCCCCACTGAGCGGCCCTAGCAGGGGAAGTGCAAAGTCAGCTATACGACCGCTAAACGAGAAGTCAGTAGCAGTACTATATGTGCATCTTGATGGAATTCGCCTTGGTTGATTTTTTCGCCCTCTGTGGCGATCGCTGGAACTTAAGTTTCCGAGGCCTCGCTTCATCTTTACCGCCTTAAGTTTGCATCCTTCCCTGTTGCAGCCACGTTATATCATTTAAAAATGGAGTACAGCGAAATCTATATCGATAGGTTATTTTCGCTTGAGGCTAGAAGTTTGGAGATGAATAAGTCATGTAATACGACGGGAATTCGTGCCTTCTTGATACATCTGATGTGACATGATTTGCTCGCTTCAAGCCTGGTAATTCAAAGTCAAGGTGGGAGCCAACTGATGGAAACACAAGCTGTTGTGGACAGGTTGAATGAGCAGGATAGGTTGCAGGATAGGTTGAAGTGCCTCAAACAAGCTGGTCAACATACTTTGTGTGGAACCTTTGGCTATGGACCTCTTGTCAGTGTCGCTCGGTTGCCTTTGTCCGGGACGCAGACAAGTATGTTTTCAGTGCGTAGCACCAAAGGCGCCCGGCTTTTCTTCCATCCATAGATCTCACGTGGCGTGATCACGCTCAAAATCAAGTGGTTGATGCAGACCTAAAACAAGGCTAGCAATGCATGAAACCGGGTTAAAATAAGCGAACAAGGTGTAAAATAGAATAATTAACAGATATAACCGATAAGTAAATTCAATAATTAACTTAAGTTCACTAAAGTAGCTTCGGAAACTTGCAACTGAGTCCTGCACTGGGCATGAGAGGGTGCCATCGCCTTGCCAAGTGCGCGATTGCTCCTCCCACCGGCGCTACATTTGAAGGGGGAAACAACCTGGTGGAGCTATCTGCAGACATGTATCTCAACTGCCGTAACAAGCAGGAAGTCGATAAAGCACAGCAAAAAGTAGTGCACATGTTGCACATAGGGTTTGCGAATCTCCTTAGCAAGATTCCAGTTGTGCCGGGGAAGCCCTACATCCTGTTGGAAGTTGAGAGACTCTCACGCCTGCGCTGGTTTCCACGCGTCCAGGCAGGCGGTCGCAACCTCGTCTTCGAGAAGAGCTGCTGTTGGAGGGAACCGGACTGAGGAGCAGAAGAAGCGTACAAGAGGTTTATTTACATTTTTACATTTAGACAGCTCGTTCCGGAATGTCCTTTGCATGCATCCGCTCGCGTCTTTTACCCCTTTGGCGGTCCCTAGATGCCAGACCTAGGGAAACAGGGGAAGTCGTTTCCATCCAATTGGGCGGCGAATCCTGCAGGCCACTTTGCTGGCACCACCCCCAGCACACACACACACAACCCAAACGCGCATTGTTCTCGCAACGATGTCGCTTCGGGAGAAGCATGCCGCCAGCATGCGGGTTGTGATGAGTCCCTCGTGTCGCTGCTCGAACCGACCACCCATGCGGCCGAACGGCGGCTGCAGGCCCAGCAAATCCACTGGTATGCGTCTGGGCAGCTGGCGCTGATTTGAGCGTAGACGACCTACCAGCCGGAGACGCACAGCGCAGTGGTCCGTGGTCCATCTTCGGCGGAGACTCGGCGTCGCGGCCTCTCCTTGGGCACAAAGGCGCCATGTGTCGCATTTCCGCTCCGGTCCCTGTGACAATGGTGTTGTTTCGAGCCATTGCAACCATGCACCTCCTGGTACATCAGAAACAGCCGGGCGTCTTCGCGCCCTCCCTTATCTCCGCAAAGCGAAGCGGCTGCCTTTATTCCGTCCCGGTGCCCCGTGGCAAAGGGCGGCTCGCCGATCGCAACAATCCTTACCTCAAACACTGACATTATTGACAGTTTGGTAAATATACCTGTGGGAACTCTATGAAAGGGAACTGCTGGGATCCCATGCTATGCACTTCCTAAGGTTTCACATTAGCGGAGCCGCATTTAGCGCAGGATTTAGAACTACACCAATCGCTACACAAGAACGACACTTTTATTACACATTTCAACTAATCTAGGCAAAACGATGAACTGCTTCGATAAAATTAACAATGTACAGTACCTTGGGGCACAGAAAATATTACAGTTGACCGCAGTCGGCAATGAAGACCGTTTCTTCAGCTTCCCGTTGGGCGTTCCCAACTCCTCAAGTTTCTTGAGAATGTCCAGTCAGTCAGTCACCTTGCCGACGACCACGTCTTTCTTGTCCAAATGCAACGCTTTCACGAATGTCTTTACTTTGACAAGCTTCACCATGCAGCTGTACAAAAACAGTGAAATTGTGCGAAAGAGAACGTTTTCATGCGTAACTTCAACCTCATGCACAAAAGTGTGCTTACGTGCAAGCCCACGTAAAACCTCATCAAGGACGAATCGCAGTTCATGTGGTTCATCTCAGACAAGCGAGGATATAATGATGGTTAGAGTGGGAAAAGTCATTAAATTTCTCAAATATTTTGGTGTTGATTTCATCTGCGTTGTTTGCAATCGGAAAGTTGTTGAGAGGGGTCAGAGTGGCTGTGCTGTGTGGTGTTGTTGTGGAGGTAGGCACGGTGGGGGTGTCTTGTAAGAGTTGTTTAGTGATACTGCTGTTCCCTTTCATCAAGTGTTTTATGCACCGTGCGACAAGTTCTACTCCCCCATGGTTGAAGTGGAGTCTGTCCTAGGCCAAATGTTCATGCAGTGACTCGTGTGTCTCTGCATGGTAGAGGGTCTCTACGTTCTTATGGAAGTGTGGCAAGTTAAGAATTAGTGCGTTCAGTTATTTTCGTCAGTGTGCCTCATGAGTGTGGCTGTTTGGTGCATGAGTGCACGGTTCGTTCTGCAGGTGGGAAACTACTGTCCTTAAAACTGGCATGGCCAAGGGGGGTTCAAGTTTCCCCGCAAAATTTTTGCATTATCTCATACCCCCACCCCGTGACACCTACCCACCCTTTTTTTTTCTTTGCTTCATGCTGACGGGATTAAAAAAAAACAAGCGGTGGTACTACAGTCGCCGGCCGTTTATCTGGACGCCGAAAATTCGGACATGCTCGTTTATTCGGACACCTTCGCGGCACCGCCACTCGTTCCATTGAAGTAATGTAAACTCACGACCGAAAATTCGGATGCCCCACAGTCCGCCATTCGATTTTTCGGACTCCGGCTGGCTGATCGAGTGCGACGTTGACCACCATAACAAGCTGTCAGCAATGTTTACAAAATTTTGATAGGTTGCCAGCACTGAAATGTTGCACTGGCTATAAGCCTATAACTGGAAATCGTGCCAGTGTCAAAAATCCACGCAGAAATTACCGATCTCGAAGGCTATGTTTGTTGGCTACACGTAACGGTTGCCTTTTGGCTTTAGCCAGTCAAGTATCCATTGAACGGCTACCACGGCCGAACAGCAGGCCAAGCCAAGCCAAGATTGTAATCGGCTCGGTGCGGCGTTTGAGGAGAATGACAGCGCGTACGAGTACAACGCGGATCCTAATTCGGACAAAGAGAGTACGACAACAGAAGCGCTGCAACATCAATTAGCCCAACGTCGTTTCCTTTTGGCGTGTGAGGGTTTGCGTTGTCAGATGTTTCTGTGGCTAGGCCTGATCTGCATCCCGAGCTTAGTGTCCCGCTCCCTTGTTTGTTGCTTGGCGTGCGAGGCCTGATCTGCTGAAATTGCTCCGACACTGCCCGTTCCATGTGCACCGTCGGAACTAAGGAAACGCGGCAACTACAAGGCCGTGACGATGGCGAAAAAAGCGGCGATTATTCACCAGGTGGAAGTTCCTTGGGAGTTTTCGCCGAGTTGGGCGATGAGATATCCGTCAGCTACTCGAACCAGCGCATGTGGACAGTGACTGCCGTGATGATGCACCTCCCACACCAGTCATCAAATGCGGATTTAGCATAGGCCGTTACAGTGCTACTGCCGACTATCACGGGTGGCCAAACATTGGCTGAAATACAGGCAGACTTGGTCGCACGTAAGCGTACGTGTGTACAGACGCGCACTGACAAGTTTTTTCCGGCCGCTGGGCCAATAAAAGTGCTTTTTTCTGGTGAATCCTTTTTTTCGGACTCCCGATTATTTGGACTTTTCGGCGGTTCCCGCCGAGTCCGAATAAACGGTCGGCGACTGTATCACAATTTCGTTCCTGAGTGCTTCCGTTTGCGTTGGCAATTTAGGGTGATTCATGTCTGCATCCAGAAAAATGTGTCGGTGTTTGTCACGGCTTTACCAGTCTGTGAGGTTTTGGGTGAGAATCTTCGCAGTGAGTGTTTTAAGTTTCAATCTGCATTTCTCGTTTCTCACTGTTCCATTTCGCAGCCCGTACTGCCAACACGTTCCAAAGCTGAGATTACATTTGAGTACAGTTCTTTAAAGTCCTTGGCAATGGGACGAGGTCGGGATGTATTCTGTGGCAGAAGGTATATCGGGCACGTGTTATTCCCCTACAGCCGACACGACATCGCACATGCGCAGTGTATATCTACCAAGGTATAAATACGGCACATGCAATAAAACATTCTCATTCTTGTTCTGCACCCTGCTGTTGCCTCAGTCATTTATCAGCACGATACATGGTGTCAGAAGGGGCAGCCGTGCGGCCAGCGAAGAAGCGGTGATGAAACTAAGGCCCCCGGAACCCTTGTAGCTGATGGGTAACCTGGCTTCGAACTGGAAACGCTTTAAGCAAAAATTTGACTTGTTTCTCAAGGCGACAGCGTTGAAAGAGCATCAAACACAACATGAGGCTGAAGTGCCAACTGCGCCAACTGCAGCAGCGCATGTGTGCGCATCGAATCCAGCTCCGAGAAGGTCAACACGCTCAGTCAAGCCACCTCAGCTCTTTGCATACGATGGAAACTTTCAGCAGATAGTATAAACTCTTTTGTGTAAACTTTTGTACCGGCAGAAGGATGTATCGGGCACGTGTTATTCCCCTACAGCCGACATGGCATCGCACATGCGCAGTGTACATCTACCAAGGTATAAATACGGCGCATGCAATAAAACATTCTCATTCTTGTTCTGCACCCTGCTGTTGCCTCTGTCATTTATCAGCACGATACAGAAGGGAAGACAGCATCTTCAGGGTTTTCCAATGGTTTTTAAACTGCTCGTTCAACTGGCTTATTAGGCAGTCCAGAAAATGAAGGAACAACGAAAGCCTGAAGTACTCAATGCCTGGCCGCAGGCACGTTATGTTGATGAAGCTGTCCACCTGGAGCATTCTCATTTCAGCATGTGCGGCCTTGGCAGCCTTTATGAAAGCATCGAATATATCATGAAAGCCAGACTCCTGCATCTGGAGTACTGCAGACTCAATGTCATCGACATACACCACAGCGGTGGCCAGGTCCAGTGAAATAGATTGGAGCAATCTAGAAAGCGTGAGCATTAACAAGAGTCAAAACCCATTTCTCGGCTCATTCGGCGCAGCCGCTCTTCGAGGCCGGGGTCCATTCATAATACGGCCCGGCGAGTCTGGTCGTGGCGGATCAGGCGATCACTGCTGTCACCCTCGGCACGAAGCGCCAGATCGCGAAATGGCGTGTCACTGTATGGGTCAAAACCCATTTCTCGGCTCATTTGGCGCAGCCGCTCTTCGAGGCCGGGGTCCATTCGTAATACGGCCCGGCGAGTCTGGTCGTGGCGGATCAGGCGATCACTGCTGTCACCCTCGGCACGAAGCGCTAGATCGCGAAATGGCGTGTCACTGTATGGGTCGAAACTCATTTCTCGGCTCATTCAGTGCAACCGCTCTTCGAGGTCAGGGTCCATTTGGAGCAACTGTCTGAACTGCCGTGAAACAAAACACACGCTGCTCGGATGACGCTCGCAGGAGACGGACGATCAGCCGATCCAGCGGCTCAGCGCCTGACCCACCGGTGGCTAATGCGCTGGCTTCGACTTACCGGAAGTAGACGACGTGACGGCACGCAAGCGTTCTCACGCATCACATCGTTACACAGAGCCTCTTAAAGGCGAAGCTTAGCCCCGAGCGCTCGAAGGAAATGTTGAGGGTGAAAGGCAGAGGGGAGGAGGAGGGAAGCTATTTAATAAACGTAGCTCCCTTAATAAAATGGGTTTCGACTGAATTATGGTGCCCATGATTTGCTCCAGTAATGGTCTTAGCAAACACGAAATGTAAAAAAAAACCGCTTCAAGGACCCTTTAAGAGAGTATTGCACATCGAATGTCTAGTAAATGCGCATGACCGCTGCAAGGCCAGCAATTGCTTCTATTACAGTTCATTCATTGCCCTCAAACTTGGCCACAACGTTGTCTGCCTCACGTGGCGTTTGTCTCGAAAGTGCTAGGTAAGGGTAGGTGTCCAGCAATGGGAATAAAGTGCGAGTATGAGAAACATTTAATGACGACACTCTAATGAGACCAGAAGGTAGACTATGGGACAGTGCAAGTGCCTCATGTTGGAAAAATGCATGCAAAGAATGCATTCACAGAAGATGAGTAAGAAATACGTCTTTGTTCTGCATGTATACCTTTTTGTACTGTAAATTTCCACTAACAGGCTGCTGTATTACAAGAAAGGTGCAAAGCCAGGAGAGCTGGCTGACATATTCAGCAACATATGACATAAAAAACATCCCCGCAATAACACATAACATGCACTGAGTAATGTTTATTTGTCCTGAAACATAACAGAAAGTCCTGAAAATGTTTGTTAAAAAGAAACTCAATTATTTATGTTGCCTTCTGAATAGTCGCCTAGCACTGGAATAATAATCTGCCAATTTTAGTAGGGGTAGAAGAGAAACTCCCTGCCTTAAGGTATAAAAACTCACGTGCGCAGAGTGCACCGTCAGACGGCTGTGACATGTTGCTCGGTAGCACGTTGTTTTGTGCCACTATAGTGTTTCAAAACCCTAGGTATGCCCAGGGTCTAGAAAAAATAGCGGCACAAATTTACAGCGCTTTATTCTGAAATACCACCATTTATTACGAAGGCCCTGATATTTTCTCTTATAAAAGATGACGCACAGCTTCTTACACTTTGTGGAAGCGTGCCCAAGCCCCCTGACAGTCGCAGCGCCTCAAAAGTGCCCTTGCTTCGAATTCTTTTTTGACTGCCTTCCCTGCCATTTCTAATCTCAAGCCACTCTCGTTGGACTACTGACCTCGTCCAACATTCCTAATTTGTGAAGTTTTCTAATTCTTGTTGGGAATGTATTTCCGTGATGTATTTCCCTTCTCAACATGGGCCTTTGTCCGCATTGTGTTCTGCACCTCGCATACTCGTCTGCCAGCTTGGCAGCTTTTTCAACCATGTCGACACCACCTTGATCCTGTATCTTCATTTGAAATAATTGGTGGATGCACTGAAGAAATCGTTCTAGTCAAATTCACGCAGCAATCTTATCTCAGTTCTTCTACACTTCCGCACTCTTGTGCCATCCTAAGGGGCTTGTTTTCAACCCTTATGCAAACTCTGCATAGTGCTCATTCACTTTCTTCTAACGAGTCTCTAAGCTTCCGATGGAGTGCTGCTGTAGAAAGGCTGTACTCTTTAAAGCGGGTAGACCCAACTGTCTCGTCCACGTTCTTTACACTGTCTCACCACAACATAGCAGCTTCACAGGGCAGGAATGTCAATAGCCTCTGTGACCATGTATTCGAAGCGAAGCTCAGTGTTTTACAAGTCCTCTCAAAGTGAACCACAAACAAGCCTGCGTATATTTCCATCTTGTATGGCTGAGTCAACTTGTCCATACAATACGATTCTCCCTCACTTGCTCTTTCAAAAGTGCCGCTCATAGCTCCTCGAACTGCTTAACGCTGTCTCTCAATTTCGGGCTCTAACCTCTCTGCCTTTCTTTCCTCCTTCGTACACTCTCTTGACATCCTCCTCCAGATTCTTCTGAACGAGTTTCAAGCAATTTCATTGTGCCCAGTACTACTACCGCTTTTATAAGTTCGTTTCAATAGATCAGTTTTTCAACGTTTCATCAGATTTAAATATGAACTCCTCGCACAGCAGTAACAGTTGTGTCTTCCATGACTTCTTTAGGTCCATAGCCACTGCCTTAATGTGCTGGATTTGCCCTCTCACTTATGCCTAAACAAACACACATTCAGTGATGCTACTGGCTTAGGCCGCTTTGGAGCAGCGTTTGGAGCAGGCAAAAATGCGTTTTGGAGCAGCAAAACTGGCTTTTGGAGCAGGTGTTGATAGAAGCAATTTCAAGACACGTACTTCATTCATAATAGACAACCGATAATAGCATGATGTGCGGCATGCTTTTCGAGCATAATAAAAAAATTAGAGGAACCCAGAATTATGAATATCACCCACTGCTAACTTGACCACATTTAGAAGACAAAACAAATGAGGACATATAGAACCATAGCACTTTATTAGAAAATGACAAGAGAAAATATCAATGATGAGCTTGTACATACTTGTACATAAAACATCACAGAAACGGCTCACTGAACATATGATATACGAACATAGCATGCATGAGAAAATGACTTAAGCCAAAATGAATATAACAGGAGTTTCCACATACTTGTACGCATCATTGAAGGAACAAAACTGCAAAATGACTGCCAAAGAACTTCTGCTTCGGTGCTCTCCAGTAAACTAGGGCATAAAAGAAGCCAAAGAAAACTGTCACAAGTGCAAAAAAGGAAAAACACCACCAGAAGTCTAATTTAAAAAAAATATCAAAAGCCCACAGAAACATCACTTGCATGCAGACTTTTTTTTTTACTTTCGGCCATCTTTTGAATGGCCACCTCAAGTCGAGATTTTCTGAAGCTAGGAGAGAATTTCCACTTTCAACTTCGGAAAATCCCTTTGATTTAAGGCCATGGGCAATCAGAAGTTCAGCATTTTTGAGCATCTTATTTGCAGTCTCCACTTCCTTTTGAAGATCTTGATCTTTGCTGCTTGGGCCTGCTTCAGGCTTCTTACATGGCCGCACAGCTGACTGCTCTTTCTCTAAGGCAAGGCGTTCAGTGTACCTCTTCTTTGAATTCCGTACCGCCGTGAGAACTCAGGTGTAATAGTGAAACTACTTGGGTCAGAGTCAAAGCACTTGCCATAGGACACAACATGGCGAATGCCATTGACACTTTCTAGTGTCAGCGGGGCCCTGTCCTGCAGCAACCGGTGATTTTCACTGAAGCCTCTCTCTACATCAGCATTATCATTGGGGATGCTGAGCAAAGCCTTCACCACTTTATTCAAGTGTATCTATTTGAAAAACTGTATACTCATCCATCAGCATTGAAATTTAACCAGGCTCTATCACTTAAGGCAACTTCATAGCCAGGCGCCTTAGCTCAGACACGTATATCGATGATCTAGTGGATGCAGAGCTAGCGACCAGGGCAGCACGCAATTGGCTGCTTCCAACACAGGACGCTCTGATGTCATACCATAGCAACGGCGGTGAACGACAGCGGCTACCGACCGTGCCGCTGCTTCGTACGGCGAATTTGTGCCCGCTGTGCTTGGTGTTGTAGTGGTTTTAGTGTTGTCAACGCCGTTGGTGTTGTGTAATGGGGTGCGCGCGCCGGCACGGCCCATCGCTTTGCTCGCACATATTGCGAACGTGGATCTTCAAAGTCTGTGCCAGACGGGGCCGGTGAAGAATGTTAACCATCGGCCCACATTCTTCGTTGAATATCTTTGTGATATTGGATGGAGTCATTTCGCATGACTAGTTGTTTGTATGTGTATATATATGTTGTTGTTCCGAAAAAATAAACATCAGTTGACAGCTAGCGCCTCTGTCGTCTCACTTGACTGTGTCCCTCTGTGTTATTTACATTATTCCACATTGCGTTCGTACTAACTAGCTCATCTTTCCTCACTACTAAACAAACTAGTCCTTAAAATTCTCTTCTTTCATTCACACATCAAGCTAGAAACTTCAGCATAAGATTTATTAAGAAAACTAAAAATTGGATACATCAAGCTGTGAACTTATATAAGCATTTACATAATTCTATTGCACAAGAAATCAGTGCTTCTCATGATACCAATGGATATCCCCACTTAAATATTAGTTAAAAAATATCAGTATGGATCTCTGCAGAATTGCTGTCATTGCAAACATGAAATGATACAAGTGCTTTTCTTGGTACAGTCGTCGATACAATGTATTGATAATTTGATAAAATTGCTTTTTTTCATGGTAAAAATTGTTTGCCCTTCTTGTTACAAAAGTAGGGAAAATGAACTTATTAAGCAACACAAAATGGGCTTGGCTGCTGAATCGTGTGAGAAGACAGAGGCAAGGAGGAATATAAAAGCTTGCCTAACGCAAGGATGTCTGTTTTCCTGTTTTCAACATAACATTTTAGCATACGCATTAACAGAAAGTCAGTGTGCATAGCCATGCAATTTGGCATGTGGCACATTCAAATCTATGCTTTGCTTCAGTGAATGGCAGCGTTTCTTTGGCCTCTTTGGGGAAGGACCACTTGACGGTCGTCCAGCTGCCACCTGTTTCAATCCCCGTGTCATGCCAGCGCGCCGCCTGGAAACAGCTGTAGGCTGCACTTCTATAGAACGCCCACGCCTTAATTTTAGCCCAAGCGCACTGTCCATTGCCATAAGGGCCCTGACACCACGTTGCTGCTGCTGTAGTCTCTTCAAGCGCGCGGTGGCACTGGCCAGGAATATTTTTAGGGAGGGGAGGGGGAGACTCTGGGCTCACTGATAAGCCAAAGGCTGTGGCTGTTTTAGACAAACACCTATTTTCATTATTTATTTTTCTTCCCTCCATCATAATTTCAGGGGGGTGGGTTTCTATGCCCTCGCCCTTATCCCCTAGCTACAGGCCTGCGTTTCTCGTACCTTCAAGCACGACACATTTACGCTTCATACAGCCTTTAAGGGGGGAGGTGGGGATCGAAAGTGAAATTCCTTAGTTTTTGTCCTAGAGGCAATGAAATTTGGTCTGCTTACTGGAAACTGCGCTAAATGATAAATGACAAAGTTTTATGTAGCTTTCTCCAGTAGTTCTGGCATTATAAATTTTTTTATCCGTCACTGTACTACCACACTTGCCCAAAGCCTGGTGGGACAAAAAAAACATGTTAGAAGCCTATAGTTGCCCTTATATTTTAGCCATTGGGATGGTTGATGTCGTGACGTTCTGCAAATATTTTTATGACTCTGTTTTTATTTTAGAGAACATTGTATACATGCTTGTAAATGCGGTCGTTATCATAATGTGAAATTAGCTTAGGAGTAAAAATAATGAGGTAGTAATTAACAAATATGAAAACGTCACGACATAGAAAATTCACTGAGGAACACAATGCAAAAAACCACATGAAAATCCGTCAAGACATAGTCATGCAAGCATCATGGCAAGCTGGACAGTCGGGTCAAAACACGTTTCTGAGAAAACTGGCGTTAAAGTTGAACAGTCAGTAAAGGCCTATCAAAATGCTCCGGGACTGTAATACTTTGTGTCTTTGCTTGCGAGGGTCTTCTTACGTCCTTGCTCTTTCATTTTTTCTGCACTGCGTGCTTTTCTTTTTCTTTGCTGGTCTTTTTCTTCAGCTCTTTGAAGGGCGAGGCTAGCAGGTTTAATGCCCACAGACTTGCACATGTCAGTGTAGGCTCGCAAATTGCCAAAATTGTAGCGTGCAACTGCTTCATGTACTGTTGTTTCCACTGCAAACAATGAAGCGTGTTGGTCCTTTGAAGTCAGTGACCAGATGACTGAATGCAAGCTTTCCGTCGCATTCTGAGTTTTGTTGCCTTTGCATCGCTCCTGCAGTTGGGGGTCAGAGAGACATTGGTATACAGGCAGCAGAGCCGCCGCTACATGTTTCGGCAGGTTATACTTGTGAGGTGGTGCTGGCTCCATTTTGGCCTGTGCTGAATGATGTTTGCACCAGCTATCAGGGCCAGGTGGGCGGAGCTCATGGTGAGGCTTGTCGTCATAGGACGTGACGTGATAAAAAGTGGCCATCACGGCCCTTTGTATGTCAGTGACACTTGTGTGTTTTCGCAAGGCTAACTCATAGTAGCTGGTCAGTTTTTTAATCAACTCCTGCGTCAGTCCACCTCTCCCACCCAATGGCTCCCCTTTCTTTGCTCTTGTCACCAGTGTGCGGAGAGCGGTGCCCATTCTCTTCTGCACATGGTTCACGCAGTCTTCTTTGGTCACTGGTATGAAGCCGTACACCTCATCTTTGCACAGAGCAAGATAGGTTCGGCTGTCACCATCACATATAATGTTGGTGTAGCAGAGGCCATACCTGCTGACAGAGCACCTGAAAAGTGTCAGAGCAGCCTCGACTTCCATCTGTTCGGAGCCAACATCAGTATTCTTCGGACATTGATGTTTCTCAGCCCAAGTGACGAAGTTGGGGTCGCTCTTTGCTGGTTGTTAACAACACCCAAGACAGAAGTTGGAAAGGACTGTGCAATCCAGCACAAGCCCCGTATAAAACTCAATAATACATCCTACCCCAATGTGTGAGCTGTGGCCACGTGCTGTCATACACAACTGTGATGTTGCTTGGGCTTGATGGCTGCATCTTGCTGTACACGTCTTTTACCGCAAGCACAGCATCTGCAAAGATGTTTTGTGCAGCTTCCTCTGCTCCTGGTTTGAATGTTTTTTTTAGGTGTTCCTGATAGGTATTTTGATGAATGCCCCGATGAGAGACATTCATTGTAGCCCAGAAGTCATTCAGGGCAGTGGGCCCTTCTCCAGTGGAGTTGATTGCTTGCATGGCTCTTAGGTTGACTTCAAAAGCCCTTCCTCCGGATTTTCTTCTGGATGACCAAGGTGAATGAATAGGGCCACAGGAAGCACAAAAAAATACCAGTTTTACTGCCAGGCCCAATTTTGCCCCATGCTGCACTGACAAAGTCTTTTTTTACAACATTTTGGGCAGAGTGCAGGTCCTATTAGGGAATTCATGGCAGAAACCTGAATTAGGGCGAACTCATCATCTTTTGGTGTTGATGCTTTCTCCGTTTGCTGCGCGAACCCGAACTTGCGCTCCGTTGCCCACACCTCGCGAAGTGCATCGCGGACACTACTGGCTTGCTTCTTGGCGCCTTGCGAGGACACGAAACGAGGTTCCAGGTGTATTTGAACGGTGCGCTTCCGCTGAGGCAAACGATCGCCGACATCCTGGGCAGCTGGCACCACGTCGTCGTCTGCTGCCGCGAAAACGAAACTTTTCTCGCGTTCGCACCGCACCGCGATGCCGCGGCTAGTTGATGGCCCCGGGTCTTAGTGTCACTGCCAGGCATCGATTCACCGTCATTTTGAACAGCCGGCACCACATCGTCACCCGCCGCGGCGAAAACGAAACTTCTTTCGCGTTGCAGCCGCACCGCAATGTCGCAGCTAGTTGACGGCCCTGGGTCATAGGCCTCGCTGCCAGCCGTCGACTCGCCATCATTCCAAAGAGCTAGAATGAAGATACTGACACATATCCATTGCCTTTGCACTAAATGTTAACTGGAACAAAATTTCTGTCAGACTGTCTCATCAGACTGCAGAATCTTGCCAGCATTGACATACCACAAACATGTTTAATCCTTCGAGAAGATGCTTGCTTTTGAAAGCATAATGGCTCTGGTTACCAGTCACTGAAATGCAGTCACTAAGGAAAGTCTTTATTGATCCTGAAAAGGCAGATGCAGCAAAGTGTGTCTGGTGGCTCCGTTGGCAGGCGATACCTTTTTGCCTTATTTTTTATAACAGCAGTTTGTTTGTCTACACAAAAAAAATTCTTCCTGTTCCTTGAGGGGGGTCCGCTCTATGCACGGCTGGTGCAGAAGCCTAGCTCCGGTCCCAGCCGCAAATAGTCGTACCGTGTCAACATCCCCTTCCCGTAGCGCGCGTCATCGCAGCTACGACAGGTTCGGGCGAATAAGGCAACAGGCTAGCACAACAAACAACACTTTATTGCTACGCTCGCAATAACGCGTAAATGTCGCATAGAGGGATAGTCCGCTCTCGGGGAAAACAAAGGGTAACGCTTACACCTTCGGTCGCGGGTCTCGGGGCGGTGAGATGTTCCTTCGCAGGTCAGCAGGGCACGAGAGACAGTCTCTCTGCCTGGTCGGCAGTTTTGTTCACCTCCCGTGTCCCTCCCCACCACGAGGGTTGATTCCCTCGAAGGGCAAGTTCCCTTTCTCGCGAGCCGGGAAGCGAGGATTGGCGTGTGGAGTGGCGGGAAAGAAGGGGTTGTCCGGAAAGGGCGACGGTGCTCCTCTCCTAGTGGTCCCCCGGCTCCCGCCGTCAGTTCGCGATCGCGCCAGCCTTAAGGAAAGGAAATGGGCGCGCTTGCTCCCCCACATCCTTTGTGCCATGCCCATCTTTTGTTGAAATTTTCACTGCATTCTTGTGTAACACATGTAGGAATTTGGGCACCTTGCACCAGGTGGTGTCCTGCAAAGATCAAGTGTTTTTCTGTAGATACCAGTAGGATCACAATAAAGAAAGAAACTGATACTATGGTAGAACTGTAGCCTTGCGAAAGAACAATATAACAGTTGGAAGTACACTACAACTGATTCAGGCAAAAGTATTCCTAGACAACTATAATTCTGTACAATAAAGTCCAATCCAAGAATATTTAAGCATTTCTTATCAGTTGTCAATACAACTGATAAACTCGCCCAACCATATAACACTGTTGCGCCTTAGTGATATGCCAAACAGCCTTGAGAATGTTTAGGGCGATGCAGGCCTCTTTGAAAGCTGGAACGGTTTCAAAGGTGGCAATTCTGCGGATTTACATTCCAAAGAACACAATCTATTGTGTTCTCTACAAGTGCCAGAGTTACTCGTATTCACGGTTTGTAGAAGCTCCACATCAATGAGAGCGTAGCCATTGTCATTACAGATAACATTTTGTCCTTGCGGCGACGCGTAATGGGGACAAAGTTTACTTGCTGAAGTGCTCGCACGCTCTCGGTGTCGTTTCTGTTAATAGTTGAAGCTTGCCGACTTCCAATATTGCTCTTTCTAAACAGTTTATTTGATTCGTCGACACGAGAATATCTTTTGCCGTCTCAACAAAATTAACAAAGGCACAACTAAACTCAAAACAAATGCACAGAACCGTGTCTCCGTGCATGTCTCACACACACAAGACAAGTAGACTCGGCAAAATGCCTCAAGTGTTCAAAAAGGTGCACCATGGGTAGCCGGAGTACTTTTGTTAAAGCCTGCTAAGCTCAGCACAGCTGCCAGTTTCGGTGTTTAATAAATTCACTTAAGGCAGAAAGCTCAGGCTGTGCACCATCTGATGAAAAGGGGCTTGGCTGCTCGTTAGTTGCTCTGGAAAACCTGGTCTTTTTGGCTCATACAAAGCGCACAAAAATTTGTGGTGCACTGCATATTGTTAAGGAAGGCCCTAGCATTGCAAACAGGCAAAAAAACAAATTTCGATTTTTTAGGAACTTTTATCCTACCCTGTGTCCTTAAGTGTGCTGAGCAGCAAGATATTTCTGATTGAGCTAGTGCAAGTGCCCGTTTGTATGCCTTGCATACTGACTTGCATTCTTGTTCTTATTCATGGCGACTAGGTGTCATCATCTCTCTTACACAGGTTTTCGCTTGGCACTGGATGCACCTGCATGGGTACATATCACCCGTGGCCCACAGTGGTCAGGTTCTTAAGTGCTTGGATATATAACTGGAGCAAGACAAGTGGCGGCGGAAGATGTACAGTCACGCTCAATATGACTTGCAACACAGAAGCGTGTGGTATCGTGAGTTCAAAGACTGGCCATGGCTTCCACTAGCCCTTATTTCCATAACTAAATGCTGTTCTCGTACTGAGGGATGATTCCAAATAAGAAAATATCATTTAGTTGCTGAAATGAAAACAAGTTGAGGCCACGCGCTCCCGTGTTCCAGTCATACTGAGCGCGACTACATAAAAGTAGAAACGTGATTCTGCTACTCCATGTAATCCTACAGTCTACTTAGCAGGCCAAGCTCTAGAAGTATACCCACAAACAATGTTGTCGATGCGGTTGTGGTTTGCCTAGTCTAGGAATGGCTACAATTTATGCCTTTTGATGCCATTTCCACTGGGCAGCAAGTTTGCCAGTTTCCCAGCATTACATCATGAATGTAGTGATCACCTGGTTTTCATGAACTGCTTGAAGTGTCATGTGGGGACACCATTTCCACTGGGCAGCAAGTTTGCCGGTTTCCCAGCATTACATCATGAATGTAGTGATCACCTGGTTTCCATGAACTGCTTGAAGTGTCATGTGAAGACCAAGAAGGGCTCCAACGACAGTAAAATCATCTTTTTTAAAATAAAAACCAGGCAAGTAGCAATATTGCTCATGAATTTGAGCTAAGCACAATAATTCTTATATAGAGTCATTCCACGCCAAACGTCCCAGGCGACCATCTCAAATGTTCTCGAAAAAAATCGTGCTGATTTGTTGCATTCAAAACAGTGAATCGCTGGAATATTTCGGAGAGAAGAAATTTTTTGGTCACGTGGGAGCCTTCCGAATTTCACAGAGGGTCGTCGGAGTGTGGTTTGTCAGAAAAATTATACTGAGAGTTATCGTTGCTTGCTTCAATACCCAAATTTGGTTTACTTACTAACCAAAGATGTTTGTGTAAGGTGTTCGAAGCTCAATAATATTACTGCAATTTTTCTGCCACAAACGCCTCCGGAAAATTTGCCAAATGTCCTTTGTTTGCATTTTGTTGCTCCGTAATATTGCGCTATGTATGAATATCTGAATAATGAATACTTACTCTACAAAAAGGTATATTTTGCGTTAAAAATATATTCAGACCACTGCTGTTTTTCAATTTTGCGAGAAAAAATCGCAAACTTGAGAAAATCATCATTTTGGTCCACACTGAGAAGCAATTTACACCACGTGGTGCTCTAATTAAAAATCAACTTTATACCTCAATCGAAAGAAATAGTTCTTCTTATATGGCAAGTTTTATCATTAAAATTTTAGTTTTGAGGAGTCCCCTGCTAGACAAACCTTTCTTATGACGTAAAGTGCAACAGATCGCAGCATCATCATGCTCGCGTAGAATTACGAGGTGACAAAAGCAAAGTGTGAGGGGAACACGTTAAGATAATGCAGTCACGAATTTAACATAATATATGGGAACAAGCGCAGAGGGGATATAAGACTGATGGGAAATAAGACCGCTACTTTGCGCAGCAACCGAACACGGGAACAAAACAAAAATATTGGGCCTCCGTAACAGCGCGAGCAGGAAATGTAGGCTTATTGTCGCTTAATTACGAAACACTTTCACATACCTTTGGCACCACGCTTCGTACTGTTGGGCTGAGTCCGCGATCGATGGTTCACATTCTTCGCCGCCCCGTCTGCCACAGGCTTCTTCTTTTTTTCACGGCCACAAAGAACTTGTCTTTCACTTGATCCGGCATCCCACGTAGGCGATATGTGCGAGCGAGGCGGTGGGCCGTGCAGGCTCGCGCGCGATTACCTACATATGCAGCCACTTTGGCGTAATGTTTACACCGATATTCACACAGTGCGCACCCATCACACAACACCTGAGAAGACGACACAGCAGCACAGCCAGACAGCGTCCAGAAAATTGGCGTATGCAACAGCGGCGCGGTCGGTTGCCGCTGTCGTCCACCGCCATTCCGCCATTCTATGGCATGACATCAAAGCATCCTATGGCGAAGCAGCCAATCCGCGTGCAGGCCTGGTTTCTAGCTCTGCATTCACTAGATCCTCGATATACGCCAGCTCAGAAAATGACATGTGGGCTGGATCCGGAAAAGTCGAAGGGCGGGAATTGCAAACTGAGCGAAAATGTCCTCGCTTCCCATACATCAAGCAAGTGCGATTTCGGGCTGGACAACGAGCGAAGTTCGCTAAGAGATTGCATTCAGAAAACACAATGATGATGGCTGAAATGATTGAAAAGCTCGGTCCTGACCCTGGGAAGCCGAATTCTCTGAGACAGGTTCGCCAGCTCCACGAGGTCGCGGCGCTGGAGTGCCGAAGAAAAATGTCTGTACACTTCAAGTGCTCGTCACCAACTCTCGTCAACTTGATTTACATAGCGCCTCGAAGCGCCTGTAGTGGTGTCGAGTGAGGTGCCACCCGGCATCATAATGAAACTGAAACTTGAAAGAAGGCAAAACCACAACACAACAGGTTGCGTACCTCATTTCAAAGATGGGCTGCAGTTGGATCGATCAACTTTACAAGAGGGGTTTATCGGTTGCTCACTTGGTTTCAGAACCTCCCCTATGTATTAGCTTGTGCCTTTAAGAGACTTTGTAGGCCCTAGATGCTTAACATAGGGAATTGGGGGACAATGCTTCTCACCTGTCAGGCCATAAGCGTGATGGGTCACTGCGCTGCTGGAGTGTCCACAACATAGGTCGGCCAAAAAATTGGAGCTCACTCAGACTCGCTCAAGAAATATATTTTGCTCTGAAAGCTCACTCGGACTCAGACTCGCCAATATTTTCCTCAACGAGACTCATTTGGGCTCAGATTCACGAAACTTTTTCTGAACCGGACTCACTCGGACTCGAGCTCACCAACATATTTACTCAGCCGGACTCACTCAGACCCAGACTCACGGCTGGACCTGAGCCTGAGTGAGTTGACTCATGAGTCAGCGTAAAATGAGCTATTTCGGTCATGGTGTCAATGATTATGCGACACCAATATGTCGCATAATCGGTGCTCTACGATGTGCCTTTTGATCTTGTACATTCAAGTACGAGTTTTCAGTGGTTTATATCCAGTAATAACATTTTTATGAAATATGCAACTCACACGTAATATTTTTATCAAGAACTTCCTGTGAAAGAGTTTGCTGGGGCGGGTAATGGCACCCCCCCCCCCCCCGTAACTCACGCTTCTGATCAATAAATATCGAAGTGGTGCATGAAGGCTAGTGCGTTGAGATATATGTGAATAGACATAAGCCAATATAAGGCTGATAGTAATGCTGAAGTAGAGTAGATAGTACCATAAGTCTGCAACAAAAGGTGCAGCTCACTCGGCACTCACTCAAGAAATATGTTCTGTTCCTAGGGCTCACTCGGACTCAGACTCACCAATATTTTTCTCGACCGGACTCACTTGGACTCAAAATTATCAAAACATTACTCACCCAGACTCATTCGGGCTCACAGCCCGATCTGAGTCTGAGTAAGTCTGAGTTAGTAGACTCATGAGTGAATTTGCCGACCTATGGTGTCCCTGCACTCACTTCTCAAGGTCATAATTTTTCACTAGTGAGCTTACAGTGTTATTTAATTACACAAGTTTTTCTGTGCACTCGGTTCTCAAGGTCATCATTATCCACCAATTACCTTACCATGGTAATTAATTACAGGATTAAACCCCTGGGAACATTAAGGCAGTTAAGTGTGCAAGGTGAGACAGATTAGTAAATCAGTGCGTGCATGCAGCAGCCTGCAGGCATTGATTTTAGCGGTAAATGTGAGCAATCACGCCTCATATCAAAGCTGAATTGAGTAAAAATTAACATGTGTAAAATAAATTAAAATCTTTTCCGACACTACCTTCAAGCAGCCAATCGCGGCCTGGCAGTGGTCTATGTAAGCAGAAGGGATGCAGCGGGTTCGCATGGTCGTGGACATTAACAAGGTGACGAAGGATGAAAAGCCGCCTTGCCAGCAACAGGTTTTCGTCCCCATCGCTGTTCACAGCACACCAATACAAGTGCCGGATGATTGTCTTCCTCCATCCCAGCACGATCTCATGTTGCTTTGCATGGCCAAGAGCTGAAATCTTCTTCCTCAAGGTGATTAGAATAAGGCCCACAGTTCATTGTAAACCGATAGAAGGCTGATGGCAATGCTGAAGATGAGTAGATAATACCATAGGTCGGCAATAAAAGCTGGAGCTCACTCAGACTCACTCAAGAAATATATTTTGTGCTTAGGGATCACTCAGACTCAGGCTCACCAATAATTTCCTCAACCAAACTCACTAAAATTTTCTTCAACCCGACTCACTCGGACTCAAACTTGCCAAAATATTACTCACCCGGGCTTACTCAGATCCAGACTCATGGCCCGATCTGAGAGTGAGCGAGTCCGAGTGAGTCGACTCGTGAGCGAGTTTGCCAACCTATGGTCCACAAGCAGAAGCTGAGCACAAGAATTACTTGTTTTAACATCATGTCTTTTTACGTAGAGCCATTGAACAAAGATATTCGATGTCCTAATGATATCTTGTGTCTAATGAAACGAACACGCCGGGGCCGTGGCTGGGCCAAGACAAAACTTTATTGCGATAGCGCGGTTTAATGTAGCGTTGTGCGAGAGGGGTTAAGGGGAAGGGAAGGAGAAGAAGCAGTGGTGATAACGGCGGCTTCAGCTGGCGTGACGTCACGGATACTTCATTCCGCTTCCCCTACGGTGAGTAACGGTCTGGGGGTTTGCGTTGCCGGCCCGAGTGACGCAACACCAGAGTTGAGGGGCTCCCGGCGATCTCGCTCCTTGTTGGCGCTCGCCTCGGTGTTCCTCCTGCTAGGGCCCCGCCGGCAGTTTCGAGGCACCGAGAGTCACCGGCTTCTCCCTGGTCATGCTCCAACTCCCGTGGCTTCACCTGCTCGCTGTGGCGCCGAATGGTTTCCCCCTCCGGACCATCGGCATTCACCAGGCGGGCTCCGTCTGTCGATGTAATGCTGGCTGGAGTCCACGGCTCGCCTCGCCCAAAGTTCGTCACCCAGACTGGCTCCCTGGGCTGCCACCCATCGAGGGGGGGACGATCAACTGGTGAGGGCGGAATGGACACTGCGTTGTCCAGCCTGGAGCGAAGATCGTAGCCCATTAGGAGTTGCGCTGGTGTCCGGCCCCCGGCTGCGGCGTCCTGCGGTACCTGTGCAAAATCCTAGCCAGGCAGGTTTTCAGTGACCCTTGTACATTCTTCTTCAATGAATACTTCACAGTCCGAACCGCCCGCTCCGCGAGCCCATTGGACTGGGGGTGATACGGTGCTGTTCGGAGGTGTACTATGTTATTCAGCTTCGTGAAGGTGTTAAATTCCCAACTCGCAAACTGTGGGCCATTATCGGATACCAGCGTCCGGGGCAACCCGAATGTACTGAACAAGGTGCGCAGAGCCTCTATGGTGGCGTGTGTGGTGGAACTCTTCATGGGTATCGCTTCTATCCACTTACTATGTGAATCCACCACAATCAGTAGCATGTGACCATCGATCGGCCCCGAAAAATCGATATGCAGCCTCGACCAACGCTTGTCCGTTTCCGGCCACACAACAGGGGGTTTCTTTGGGGGCATAGGGGCAGCTTGGATGCAACTGGTGCAGGACTTAACCATGTGCTCAATGTCATTATCGATCCGGGGGTACCACATCAAGGAGCGCCCTAGCCGCTTCATTGAGCAAATCCCTTGATGAGTATCATGCAGCAGACGTAACATTACTGCTCGGGCACTCTTAGGGACGATCACTCGATAGCCCCAGTAGAGAAGCTCATAACTCCCCGTTATCTCAGCTTTCCGGTTGAAGTATGGCATCAAGTGCTGGTCCTTAGGCCCCAAATTTCTTGGCCATCCCTCCTGCACCCATTTTTGCACCTTTGCTAAATTGTTATCAAGCTCCGTGAGAGTGCCCAGTTGCTTCGCAGACATGACACCATCATTGAGGGTCTCCGTGAGCAGCACACTCACCGTCCACAGTTTCTTCCTGCGTCTCTGGCTGGGAAGTTGCTGACGTGGGGAGTCGGCTGAGGGCATCGGCTGGAATGTTGCTTTTCCCGGGCTGGTGTTTGATGACGTAATCGTATGCGCTCAGCAGCAGGGCCCATCGCTGGATTCGCGCCGCGGCCATCACGGGCACTGGCCTGTCTGGGTGAAAAAGTCCAACAAGTGGCTTATGGTCCGTCATCAATGTGAAAGTATTGCCGAGCAAGTTTTGTCGGAATTTCGACGCACCAAACACAAGTGCCAAGGCTTCACGCTCCAGCTGCGAGTAATTTTTCTCAGCTCCAGTCAATAACCGAGAGCGGAACCCTATGGGCCGAAGTACCCCGCCCCCGACATCGTGTGAAAGCACTGCGCTGATTCCGTCCGGGGAGGCATCGCATTCCAGGACTAGCAGCTTGTGTGGGTCAAAATGCTCCAGAAAGTCTGCGGATTTCAGAAGGTCTTTCACACTGCTGAATGCTGTTGAGCGGTACCCCACTTCCACTTAGCTTCCTTCCGGAGTAGTTGATATAGGGGTGCCATGGCGGTCAATGCATTGGGAAGAAACTTGCGGTAGTACGTTACCATGCCGAGGTAGGACCTTAATTCTGCGCAATTCCGTGGTGCCTGAACCTTAAGGATGGCGTCTATGTTTTCCGTCTTTGGTTGAATACCTTGAGCACTGATTCGATGCCCCAAAAAATCCACCTCTGGTTGGCGGAACTTGCACTTGTCTGCGTTCAGGCGCACGCCGTATTCCCGGAAACGCTTGAAAACTTCGTGCAGGGTGGTGCAGTCATTGCGTTTCTCTGCCACGATGACGTCGTCTAGGTAGACCTGAACACCCGGAAGTCCCTGCAAAATGGTCTCCATACGCCGTTGGAACAAGGCCGGCGCGGACGCTACTCCAAAAGGCAGGCGAGTAAAGCTGAACAGTCCCTTATGCGTGTTTATGGTCGTGAGTCGCATGGCTTCCTCATCCAACGGAAGCTGGTTGTATGCCTCCCGCAAGTCTATCGTGGTAAAAACTTCACCGCCATTTAATGTAGCCAGGATATCCTCCACCCGTGGCAACGGATATTGCTCAGTGCGACAGGCTTTGTTGACCGTTAGCTTAAAATCGCCGCAAAGGCGGATGCAGCCATTCCATTTCACTACCGGTACCACTGGCGCCGCCCACTCCGCATGAGGCACCAGTACAATAATACCCGCGCCCGAAAGGCGGTCCAGTTCCGCGTCGACCTTTGGCTGAAAAGCATACGGAACTTCGCGTGCTTTTCCAAAATTTCGGCACCACGTTTTCTCGCGTCTCGAAGTGTACCGGTGGCCCTTTTATGAGCCCTAAACCTGGTGCGAACACATCAGCGAATTCTGCTAGCAACCGGTCCACGTTAACGTCGTCAGCACCAAGTAACGGCAGTTGCTCACCTGACGTGTTCACGTTCATGACCGGTGCCTCGAGCATGTGGAACGCTTGAATCAGGTCGCGTCCGCAGAGGTTTGGGCCGGAGCAACCAAGGACTTGCAAAGATCCAGCCGTCGACCTGTTTCCGCACGAAACCTTGAGCTGAAGTTGTCCCCGCACTGGAAGCCGTCCCAGGAAGCAGGTGAGTTTCAATGGCGAACCACGCAGCTTCGGCCACACTGTTTTGTTCCGCTCATATGTGGGCCACATGATGACCGAAACTGGCGAGCCTGTGCGACCTGCATGTTCACTGGAACCCCACCACAATCCAAGGTGCGCACGATGGGTTGCGTAATGCCGACGTGGCCGATGTGACTCTCCGCTGCCTCCAGCGCGAACATGCCGTCCGTGCCAGTGTCTTCCTCCCGCGACAAGGCGTGTACTTGGCGTTCTGGTGGTACCACCCCGAACCCACTCTCACGGCGGCAACAGGCTCGAGCGATATGACCTCGTTGTTTACACTTGAAGCATGACGCCGAGCGGAAGCGGCAATCCTTGGGTCCGTGCCCTTTTTCTCCGCAGCGGTAGCACGCAACAATCTGTGGCCGGCTTCGTGGGCGATAGGACTGGCCTCCCAGCGCATGCACACTTGCCTCAGCGGTGGGGCTTACTATCTCTTGCGCGTTGGCCTTGGCCATTTTGGTAGATATCGCAATTTCTTCCGCTTCACTCCTCGTCAGCTGTGGTTTCGCGAGTAGCTGCCGACGCACTCCGACGTTGTGCAGACTACACACGATGCGATCTCTTAGCATTCTGTCCAACGAAGCACCAAAATTGCAGGTGTCTGCTATCTGTCGAATCGCCACGATAAAATCCTTGACCGGTTCGCTGGGCAGCTGATTGCGGGTGAAGAACTTGTAAGACTGTGCTATCTCGTTCGGTTGCGGCGAGAAGTGCTGCTTAAGCAAGGCTATCACTTGTGGGTACGACAGTTCATTCACCTTATCCGGAGCACAACGTCCGCTCAGTACGTCGACGGTGTGGGTGGACAGTGCAGTCACCAGCAGGGCCCGCTTCTTGTTGTCTTCCGTGATGCCATTTCCCTCAAAGAAGGCTTCCAGCCAAACCTGGTACGCGGGCCACTTGTCGCTCGTCTCGTCGAACTGCGGCGGGCTGGCGTATGCTCCCGTGGGTGCGGCGGCCATGACGGACGGAGTTGACGCCCCGCTTTCATCCCATCTTCGTCGCCATTGAAACGAACACGCCGGGGCCGTGGCTGGGCCAAGAGAAAACTTTATTGCGATAGCGCGGTTTAATGCAGCGTTGTGCGAGAGGGGTTAAGGGGAAGGGAAGGAGAAAAAGCAGTGGTGATAACGGCGGCTTCGGCTGGCGTGACGTCACGGATACATCATCTAATTTGCCCAGAAAGCTTCCAGCACATCCTTTAGTTACAGAAATTGATCCTGCAACACTGGTGCTTAGTAGAGCACATGATTTATGAGCTTATGGTGCAGATATACTTGTCTGACCATGATGTTTGTTTCACTCATGAACATTGAAATGTGACCACATATGTCCATTCTAGGATGGGTCTTCCCATGGCATTGTTTCATGCTCATGAGCATCTCATTTTTTTCTTGTGCATACTTAGTTATTGAAGTTTGAAATCTGCAAAAGAACCACACCTATGCACTGTATTGCGAAGCGTTTCATGTGAGGTAAATGGGTCGCTTAGCATCATAATGGTTGAGGACTTGAGGCTGGCCCATTGCTGTCTTGATTTGTTTGAATTCAGAGTGGCAAAACTGTAGAGTGGGTGCGCCAATGTCAAGTTTTAAGCGAATGTGCCACAGTACCATATTTTCCGGTTATAACTTGCGCCTCTGTATAAGTTGCTCATTGACACCCTCATCGAGGTTTGAGATGTCTCTCAAGAGGACCTCAATTTCGGGTCGTGAATACTTATAATGATTACATGGCAAATACTCCAGGTCTTGGCGTAAACTGGGAACTCCATATCGGCGGTGTATGGTGCAAGAAAAATTAAATTGGCACATGATACCTGACATGCCCCTAAGTTGCACTGAAAACAGTCCTTTTTAAAAGTTCCCGCATGCGGGATTGGGCGTGTATAAAGACTTATCAATGTGGATCACACTTGCAGCCACTTGCACTGTCTGTGGTGAGAATTACAGTCACATCGGCAAAAAAACTGCTATGCGCTGCAGGTACGCTTGCGCAGGGAGCATCACACATTGCCCCGTGTGCTCCGTGTGCGACATTCGCTCAACGTTGTCTCGTCTCTCTCCTTCTGTAAGAGCGTCTCGAGTCGTGTCGGTGGAAGCGCGGAACTAATGGCATGTAAGTGCCAGAAAGGGGCAGGCGCTTGCTGAGGGGACGCGGGTGTGGATGTTGGCTGCACTTCATTGGGCTCTCGTCGCTTGTGTCCTGCACTGCCGAAATGCCTCGAGGAACCAAGTCCTAGCATACGTTACGTTGTAGGCTGCACAAACAGCTATGCAAGCATGGATGAAGCTGGGGAGTGCATCCGATTCTATCGGTTCCCGTCGCGGCCTCACCAGCTCGAATGCCGGAATGCCTAGATATGCACGGTCTGCTGACAACGGTGCGTACAGCGTACATAGGTTCACTACTCAAATTTTTCCTAGCATCTCCAACATCAATGAAGGCGGCGTTTTTTTGCAAGAACTTGATGTTTCGCCTTCTTTCGTCCTCGCTTCCACAGGTGCGAAGGCTCTGAACCTTGGGCACCGAAGGCGAACACGCGGTTTTGTAGCCGTAGTTTTGTTGGAAATCGGAAGATCCAAGGAGCCCGAGCTATAACCCTTCCATTTTGTATACAAAATAGCACATTAGAAAAATATAAACAGAAAAGGTGCTACTTACATCTAGCTCCACATCGTAGCTTATCGCATTGAGCTTCGTCTGCGGGGTGCACTTGCAACACAATTTACACTCGTTGTCACCTTTGTAATCGGTAATGTCATGCACGTGACCTGCTTCGTGCAAGCGGCGACACTTCTCTAGAGCAGACGCACAAAAACATGTATGCCAGCTGGTCAAGCCTCGAAAGCCGCAGTGCAAAATAGCTGGCAGCGCCTTGGGTGCACTTGCACTGTCAGGACTCGCCATCCTGCCAAGCTTCACTTTCTTTCTCCTTAAATTACCAATTTCGTCCTCCACAAGGTGCCTTTTTGAATCATTTGCTTCTTGTTGCTTCTTCTGCCCTTCCAAATCTTCAGTTCCTTTGTTGTAGGGATGTTAAGGACGCCACCTGCCTGATCAGTGGCGTCACATATACAGTAAAAGCTCATTAATTCGAATTTCACGGGGACGCTCAACGAGTTCGAATTAAACCGAATTCGAACTAACAAAATTAATTGAAAGAAACAGCGTGAATTGAGGTCTGGTTGCTAGAAATCAACCGAAATATTTATTGGCGAAAATAATCCGTTATAACTTTCTGTTTCTTTTCTTTAAATGCGATGGCCATGGCTTTGTTTTCCAAAGCGTGAATGTGTCAGAAAGCATCCTCTTCACCCTCCTCGAAGCTAAAAAAGAGGCGCGCGACACCGATTGCCTCCAATAGTTGTGAAGCTGAGGGCCGCGTCGGCACCTCTTCCTGTTCATCGCTCTTATCTGCTTCGACGACGGGCTCTTCTCCGCCAGTCACCTGCGCGATAATGTCATCGTCGGTGATAGTGCCGCAGACCACTGCACTGTTATCTACGTCAACGTAGTCGTCGAAGCTGACATTGTCCAGCGCATCACGCAGTCCGGCAGGGATGACCTCGGCCTCGCATTCTGTGCCTGGGCTTTCGTCGGGTGCGCAAAAGCCACTGTGGCGGAAGCAGTTGGCGACTGTTGTTGCCGTCACCAGATCCCAGGCACGCACCAACATATGCATGGCCGTGAGCAGCGTCACATTGTAGTCTTTCATACTGGCGCACAACACCAAACGCTCGAGCATGTGACGCCTGTAGAAGCACTTCAGGTTATTAATGACGCCCTGGTCCATTGGTTGCAGGGCCGCTGTTGTGTTCGGCGGCAGAAACGCGAGCTTGATCGCCTTTAGTTCCACATCAACCGCGTGCGCCGAGCAATTGTCCACAATCAGAAGCACCCGTCTGTTGGCCAATTCAAACCTGCGGTCGAGCTTGATTAGCCACTGTTTGAATATCTCCCGCGTCATCCACGCCTTGCTGTTGGCTGTGTATTCCGCCGGCAGTGTACGGATATTTTTGAAGCAACGAGGCTTCAGGGCCTTCCCTATGATGAGGAGGGGAAGTTTTTCCGTCCCGGTCATATTTGCTGCAACCAAGACGGTAACGCGCTCTTTGCTTCTCGTCCCGCCAGCACAGTTGTCACCTCTGTAAGTCAGGGTTTTGCTCGGCAGCAACTTATAAAATAGTGCGGTTTCGTCCGCATTGAAAATATCACGCGGCGAATAGGCGTTAAGGTACCCTTTCAAAGCATTGCTTCGCCAATTCGCGCATGTGTCACCATCCACCTCTTTGCCTTCGCCAGACACGGTGCGGAACACGATCTCGTGCCTCTCCCGGAAACGATGGAGCCAGCCCTCTGAAGCTTTGAAATCATCGATGTTCAGGCGAAGCGCGAAGTCCGCTGCCTTCGCCATAACGATCGGGCCGCTCAGCGGGATGTTCTCGCTTCTCATTTCTTTGATCCACATAAGCACCGCGCGCTCCAATTCCAGGTGCTTCGCCAAGCGAAGTCTCTTGCGACTGCTGGTGAAGGCATCAGTCGCGTAAGCCTCCTCAATTGTTCTCTTATTCTTGATGTAAGTTGAGAGAGTGCTTTTAGGGATCCCATGTTTTCTTGCGATCTCTAGTTTGCTTGTCCTGCCAGTATCTACTTCACGAAGGATTTCCACTTCCTCCTTAAGTGTTTTGGCACTGTGTCCTCTGCCGCGAGAAGTCATGGCGAACTGCGGTGACGCTAGGCCGGCTAGTCCCAACAGCCGAAGACGACACACACCCACGCTGACCACCACTTCCAAAATCCACGACACGACACGGCACAGAACGACTTCGCAGCTCTGACGAACCCAAGGCCTAGCGACCGAGTGTGCCGGCAGCGGAACGAAGTTGAACGAACAAACGTCTGCAGCACTAACTCGACAGGGAGGCTGCAGGGTACGTCCGACACGGAGCACCACACGATGCGAAGAAAGAGCGCGAATCACGCGGGGACGCCACGCCGGCCACACCACACATCCGGGCACTACGCTGAGCGCTCGCGCCATCTATTGTTACACCAAGAAAGCTTGCAGCGCCAGTACGAAATACCACCACACGGCGACGCGCAGTTCGAATTATCATTAGAGAAGCCGATGCGCGCATGAACTAATGAGTTGGTTTACCCATAGACGCCTATGTATCGCGACCGGACCATGACTGTCAGTTCGAATTAACCCGAAAGTTCGAACTAATGAGGTGCGAATTAACGAGCTTTCACTGTAGCACGTTGCATGATGTATAACAGGCTTTTGAGGTTTTCTACAGAAACTTGCTGGTTTATGCTAAACCCTCTTTCGACGGTTGCCTGGTCGTGGCTCAACGCAAGCAAAAGTTCCACTACTTTCCACAGCTCACTGTACGACGAGTTGAATTTGAAGAGTTCTAAAAAAATGTATATAGCCTATCCGTACTCTTTTCGAACAAACATAGCTTGTGCTTCTCCATATATAGAATTTCGGTATACTCAGCAAGTACAGTGTCTCAGCGGGAGAACCCCATAAGAACGAAATTTTGGGACAGCTCAAGATCGTTTTTCTTCTTTCTATCACTAAATAATCAATGTACACATAACACAAGCATTTACAAGACTGCCGACGCTATATCGATTACTGGATCAGGCTTTTTTTCTCTGAAAACTCTACTCTTAAGCGGATTTTACTATGCTGCGGCTGCATCGCATTAACAGCGATCCTTTCTTCTCCTTGTGATAACTGAAGGCGGGGAATACGAATGCTTTCAGCTTCATAAGTAACAACAGACGCAACTCACGGGTTTTCGTGAACTGCTCTTGCACATAGAGCTTTCGACACTGATGTTTACGTACATTCAATGCCGAGGTCCATGTTGTGACAAAACGTTTGTTTCTTTGCTTCTTAGCTGTATTCAGGGTGTTCGGTCCAAAATTGTCAAGTTTTTAATCCTCGGTTTCATTGAAACGCAGGGGATCGACAATTGACTACTAAAGCTTGCCTCGGGTATCATAATTGGATGACGTATTTTGAGTCGGTCGGATAAAAATCACTAGAGACGGTTATCTAGTGACAGTTCGTGAATATTTGCTTCTAATGATACATTGTGGAGTTCTAGGAATGTTTTGAAAATGGTCGCTTTACTATTAGAAAAATATTCGATTCGTATTCGATTCGGTTCTAAAATTCACTATTCGCACACCCCTAGTTGCTTGGTAAGCAACTCGGATCAGCCAAACCCTATTTGGCTAGGTAGTGGAATAGTTTGTGACGACATGGCCAAAACGACAGTTTTTGTGTTTTTGACAGTAATCCATTCCTTGCTGCATGCTGTATTTGCAAATATAGGCCTGACACAACGGCCCTCATGATCTCCAATGCATGTTAGGTCGAAGATGGCATCAGGTATTCATCAAGCGATGGAGGGCCAACACCGAAATAGTCACACATTAGACTGCCATAGAGACAAGTGTGGCAGTTTGAAGGAAGTGTTGCCATACGGTACATCCTACCAATTCTCTGGCGTGGCATCCTTTGGTTTTTGTGGAAATGCACAAAGGCAAACTCTGACGCTACTTTCCCAAATCCCCACTCCACAGCCTGCCGAGCCCTGCTCATGCTCTTGTTAAAATACACTTCATGAGGTTGCAGCGCAGTGCCCTCGAATGGTTTAAAAAGCAGTGGCAGTAAGGGCTATGCATGGTACCCTTAAATAATAAACTTCCTGCCCGCTGTCATCATTTCAAGGTTGTGGTGCAGGTTCGTAGACTGGAGGATACCTGAAATGAAGTAGCTTTTATTTAAATGGTACATCAAAAGTGGCAGTAACATTTGAAATCAAACAGAGTCATTATTAGAGAATTATAGCTTGGTACTTATAACTGAACACATGCTACAAGTGATTTAAAAGTACAGGTTCTTGCTTTTGCAGCTACATGTGCAGTTCCTCGAGTTATCTTAATATAGATGCACTTACCAGCATGGTGACGTCGCCCCGAGAAAGGGCCATCCAGTTGGCAAATTATGTCATTTGGGCACATCACTGCCTGGTACTTTTGCACATGGTGTCTCTTGTGCCCTGAATAGTTCTCCTGTTGATCCACCGACGGCCGACAAATTTGATGTGCTGTGCCGTCGATGAAACCCCAGCAATTCTTGAGCATGGCACCCTTTGCATGGATGGCCTGAGAATATGCCAAAAAAAAAAGCTGGCAATTGAATGCTCAAGGAGATCCGTAAAGATATAAAGATCTACATTGCAATCGTAGAGCTTGCATGTGCACTAATCGCCTAAAGGAGGCAAACGGCCAGCAAGATGCATGCACTGACCCTTCATTTTAGAGCCCACACAGTGGTACATTTACAAGGCCTTTGCAGCCATGCACCTGTTGTTGCTATTTAGAGCTACTTCCTATGGAGGTAGGTGTATGTACACAAGCCTACGTCTATTCGCAAACTTTACTTCGACCACAGTGGGGACTTTTGGCAGCCTGATTCTTTATGGGCAAGCAACCGATGGGCAAACAACCGATAAAAAAACCTGGCTGTCCAGCATCTCCAAATCCAAGAACTAGCGCTCGCATAAGTTGCGTCGTAACGCGGGCGCATTCCACTGCACATAGGGTGCAGTGGAATTTGTGTCACAGCTGAATTGTTATTTTGAAACTTCTTTCTCAGTGTGTCTGTCACCCTGTCTTTGAGCTTACATTGTATTCAAATATGTCAATAAATATTGCTAAAAGTCCACTGATGAAACTATTAGCAATTTGGGAAAGGCTCCAACATTGGCACACAATTCCTTGATTTTGTGTGCAATGAAACAATGTGAGGAATGGATTCCAGTAAAGGTGACATGTGAAGCCACAAAAGGAACACTGGTATTCCACTTTGTTGCTCAAGGACGCCCATATGAAGGGACACACGGAATTCAGAACGAGAGTGAGTCAGCTAAGGAATAAATGCTTCAAATAAAGATTGGCTTGGACCTATGAACTTGGTTGCCACCTACTCAAATACACAAACTATCTCAAGCAGCCAAAATCGATACATTATTATACAGCTTATGTGCACCTCTTACAGTGTTGCAAAGGTTCCACAGACGTCCTGCGCGCAAATTGGAAGTACGGTGTAGAGCAGTGTAAAATATGTCGACTTCATAGGCTCTAGATGCATTAGTAAGCTTTCACATTTCTGATCTACTTAAGCTGTCAACCTCACAATTTCGTTTCTAGAAAGTTAGCGACTTTGAATCAATATTTTTACTTGAAATATTCACTCGCAAACCTCATCCAGTTCAGTGCAGTTGTTTGCCGAAGAAATTCTACTTACGCTTTCTCACAAATTCAGTAAGCGCGCAGCTACAGCTTTCTGGGGTGACGTAGTGCTTGCTGGTGTATTCACATCAGGGGCGGGAGCTCGAAGCCCTGGTACGTCAGCGATGGAAAACATTCGCGGATGCACCGGACTGCGCAGGATGGCACCACTCGCCTGTTCCGGCGCCCAAGGTATCCCCACACCCACCTAGTAAATTGGCGGTACGCTGTGTACCTATATTTCCTGAAACAAGACAAATAATAAGTAGTCTGGAATAAGTTCTTCACAGAAAAGACTCACTTGTGGATGCTTCCAATACCGGCATCCTCGCCATTGACGTTCACATCGATGTCGGCCACCCTTAGGACGACGGTGTCGAGACAAAGTTTACTGAAGTCGTCCTACAACGTGACGCAGAGCTTGTCACTACGTATAACGGGGACGTCCCAACAGCATACGCACTCTATTGCTGTGGGCATTGCAGTGCAGCGTTTGCAACGACACCTGCGTGACAGGTTTGCATGAATTAAAACCCAGTCGTTCAGTGCCTACTTACCAGACGACATTTTCAAGGCGCCCAACTTGCGGTGACGGAGGCCTGTCAAAATCTGGGTCATCGCTTGTGCTGGCGCTACTCGAAGAATCATCGCGTTCCGGTGTGTCGACGTAGGGGTCTAAGCTTTGTTCCCTCATGCGTTCCAAAATTCTCTTCTTTAATTCGCTTAGGTTTCCCAACGGCATGTCTCGTCTCTTAATACGGTCTGCTACAGCGCCGACAGCGCCAAAAGTGCTGTTCTGTTTTTTCAGGGTCGACTTGGCTTGGATTGCGGCAGCAGTGCTAAAATAAACGCATAAGCTACAATCATAGCAAAACGAGTGTTCTTTAATCGTATAATAAGGCTTCATTTAACCGATGGCGCGCTCAAAACGACTGTTACAATCATTGCATTAGTGTTCAGTGAAAATAAAGAAATCCTATAGAAATGACATTTGCTTTCGGTTTTAAGTTTTACCAGCACTACAATCGTCATCGTGTCCACCAACCAGTGTTGCGGGGCGTATCCACACCAGTGGAAGAGGACCGAACGCAGATAGAAAAATCCTGTTTAAAATTTTCTACTCACTTTCCAGAGAAACCGCTGCAAGGTTGGACACTTCAGACGGTATGCTTTCGATTGCGGTACAAAAACAGAAAAGCGATGAAGGACGGTAGACAGTCCCTTTAAATGATGCTTCTAAAATGCACGAGCTTGTCACTGACAAATTTACATTGTGATATTTGGTAAACATATCTTTATTTATTTTTTAGTGTGTGCAATACAAGCAGATTTGTATTGTGGCATGTATTTTTCTTTGTACAATAAATGTCAGACCTTTTGAGAGCACTATTTCAAGATCTTCGACATGGGGCAGAAAAATTACCTCTCGAAGGGAGCCTTGAAAATCCTCCTGTAGGGCCTTGAAAGTTCTTGAATATCCTTGAATTTTCTCCTTTGAAACCTGTACAAACCCTGGATGAAACACATGCTGACAAACGGTCGTGTGTTTGGAAAGGCGATCAGCATTGAACGCTTGGGCGCACAAGAAGACACGGTAACGAGTGCAAAGAGGGAGAAGATAAATTTTACGCTATGTGCGCATGTAAGCCGGCCATAGGACAAAAAGGAAACTATTATCTGGTCACTACGTGCGCTCGTGTACCAAGTGATAGCCAGACGTGAGGCTAGCCAAGGTGAAATCATTGTCAGGAATCGGCACTACTCACTGGTGTCTTGGGGAGGTAAAGCGTCGGCAGAGCTGTGTGCGTCAGCCTCGGATTGAGGTCGCATTTCATCGACGTCACCAGCCATGGGTGAAAGGTGTAATCGTCAGGAGTGAAATGCCGACCACAACCATTCAGGTCCCCGGTGTGCGTCGCTGGGTGGGCGATCCGCTTCAGCCATGCAGTGCGTAGGGCCCCATCGCGAGGCAGCCAGTGCTGACGCTTCTCGGCTGTCCGGTCACTCGATTTCCAGCCGACAAGTGAAGAACGCTTCCTCCACATGTTGAGACCTGGTTTAGACCGATCGACAAGCTCAGTGGTACGTCAAGTTGCCCGTGGGCAAATTTGCATCACTGTGCGTACGAAGGGGATTGGTCAGGCGAAGGAAAGAGGCGCGGGAATTGTTTTTCAATTCACAATTCAATTCACACAGCGCTGTAATATTTGGAAAATGTGATCGCCGCGGTCTACTGCACAAGCTTGTTTGGGGGGTGTAAAAAAAAGTCTGAGCCTGTTTGCTGGCCCTTTAAAGAAAGAAAAAAGAAGGTTCTCTTAAAAAGCTAAGCAAAACCAGAACTCTGCATCTAAAAGAATGTGGAGATCTGATATGCTGACTGTAACTTGTGTTAAGCTAATCTTTCATGGAGCAGCTATTTAATGCCACAAAACTAATAACTACTGGGGTTTTACGTACCAAAGCCATATATGATTATCAGGTACGCTGTAATGGAAGGCTCTGGGACTTTTGTCCACTTGGGGCTTTTTAACATGCACCGAAAAATGCACAGTACACGGGCCCCTACCATTTTTACCTCCAAATGCGATAAGACTACATTCAATTCATGCAGTCTTATTTATCACCACATTGACGCAAGTTTGTACAGTGTTTCTGCGTGGAACCGGTCAAAATGTTTTAGTGTTATAGTGCTTATATGCACAAAGTTAATTATATAAGCTCAGTGATTCCACTCCTGCGCCAACTGCGCCAAAGTGCGCCAAATTGTATTTACTGCGCCATCCTGATAATATCGACGAAAATTGCGCCAAACTGCGCCAAAGTCTCGGGTTTGGGGGCGTCTATCACCGGCAATCGCACGGCCGGTGCGTCAGAACATGTGCAGCTTGATCTTGGGGCTGCCAAAGTCGCAACCATGGACCAAGAATTATTCCGCTGAATAAATAGCGCTCGCGCGTGCGTCCCGAATAAGTCACGATGCACGGTGCCGACGCAGTTTCTGTTCTGCAAGTCGGCTTGAGAGCAAAACGCGCTCTCCGCAGAGGCTCGTGGCGTCTAGGCCTCTCGGTAGCGAGAAAGTGCGACGGCGATTCATCGGCGGACGTCGTCTGTTCTAGAAACGCTGCTGATAGCTCGTTTCAAGCGTCGCACGGCACGTAAGGAAAGCAATGTTCAGTAATAACTACATGTGTGCTGCTAAAATGTCTGTCACTTCTGTTTCCGGACATCGCGGAATGAAATCTGGGATCGCTAGCAGTATATATATGGAACAATATTGAATTTTTCTTGCTTCGCGTTTATGGAAGAGCACGCGAACGGTGGAAACGCGTTCACACTTTTCCTCGATATACTTTATCCACGGATCTTCATTCGGAAGAGCTTTTTCGTAATTGCTTATACCAGCACGTCCGAGTTTAATCACTCTGCGGTAAATACCCCCTAAAAGGCCCTTCCCTTTCGAGCTCACGTGCTAGGGTTCCAATTCAAATTTTTTGCTTGCTTTTTAAAAATATCATCTCATTAATAAAAGCATATATCCTGGTCGGAGCAGCCGCAAATACGCAGCTGTCAGTAGCGGGCCCGTCGCTGATGGCCCACAGTGAAGCGGCTACCCCATGTTACACGTCCGCCCCTCGCTTTCGGTGGTCAATAGCTGACGGGTAAAAAAACTCGGTTTCGCTTAAGGGCGAAGCAATGAATGCGATACCAACAAATTGTATTGTTAAACGAAGTAAGGCTAGCAGCTAACTCTTTTGGATTCGATCTCGCGTAACTCAACAAAACACTGGTTTAAGGGAACATGGCCGCTCCAGGAACCGAAGCGTTTTCTTGCTCTGAGTTCTCTAAACACGAAGTAAGCGTTGAGAGCACAGCAAGTTTACGAGCCGTCTCCTGATGCCTCGAGATGGCGTGCGCAAGCGACTGCGCCCTTCGAACGATGCGGTCGGTCCGCCCCCCCCCCCCCCCCCCCCCCCCGCTCCTCTGGCGTCCTTTCATGCTCCTTACGAAAGACGGGCGGGGCGTTTCCTCTCTGTTTGATGAGCAATCGACGGCAGGCCCGCACGCGGGAAGATGTTATCTCATGCGCTGTCCGTGCGACGGAGACAGACGGCCGGCTTGCTTAATCTCCGCTTCAGCCGCGTTCGTCGCCAGCGCTCGCGAGCTTTTACCCGCGGCTAGAATGCGCATGGTGATGTTATTAATTTCGTCTTTATACAGAAAATTACGGCAATGGCGACGGCAAAAATCCGCGGAGAGCGTCCATATAATTGTTATCACAATAAACATTTAAAAAAAGTTGAGGAGCCATTTCACTCTGTGAAGTGGATGATAAGCGAAGCTGTTTCGCGCATGGCAAGGAGATGACATGGTGGAGGACAGTTTGGTATGTAAGGCCAGGTTGTTAACGTTCAATACGCAATATTAATGCGAAAGCATGAGATGCTTTATAAACATGAAAATTGACCTTCGGTGGCGTCAGTCGATTGATGCAAAAATAATCATGTGATGGCGTCATCATCACGTCATAGATCGTCAAAACTTGTGACGTCATCATGGCGTCATATATAGTGATGTCACGTGATGACGCCATCACGACATCGTCGCTTTACACTGCTTCCGTAATCGGTGCGCCTATCATGGAGCTAGCGCAAAACCAGGTGAAGTGCAGAAAGCTTGCAGAGAAGGAGGGGGAGGATCAACCCGTCGATCGAGAAGAAAAAGAACCTGGCTTTCGCCTTGGGGTTTTCTTAGGGGAATGCATCAGGGACAGTGTGGCTCTTTGGCATTGAGGCACTGCTGTACATCACGGCGTTTGTCTACAATGTCTGCTGATTACCACATAGATGTATTTAGAGTGTTATTTCATAAAGTGCAATTTTATTGATCTGGTATTCTGTTTATTTGCTAGTGTCGAAAATAATCGCCGAAGAGGTTAATCCAGAACACTCAACTGCATGAGCGTTTATTTTTTCATTAGCGAGTGAAGTATGGAGTTCTCCCGAGATGATTTTTTCCATGAGATTTGCAATGAATCGAAATATTTCTAGCCTTCATAAGAGCCCCATAGTAATATTCCGGTTCTTGAATGTTGTTGCAATATGCTTCTGTAGTGCACTCCAGGATGTAAAATTCGCTGCTCCAGAGTGCTCCCAGATGCAAAATTCGCTGCTCCAGAGTGCTCCCAGATGCAAAATTATCTGCTCCAAAGTGCTCCAAGATGAAAATTTTGCTGCTCCAAAGTGCTCCAAAACGGAAATTTTGCTGCTCCAAAAATTGCTCCAAATCAGAAGTCCTCGGTAGCATCACTGTAAGCTGAAACACATGTAGTACTCCACTGCGAGACGTTAAGGCAGTCATAACACTAAGGTCCACATGTGTTTGCCATAGTATGCGGGTCGAAGTAAGACATTAAAGACGAGTTCATTTGTTTCTTTTTTTTTCTAACTGTTCCTACGTTCATGGCTAATGGATACTGACACACACGCACATCACACGTGACGTGAAGCGTGCACTTCACTAGACAGCACCAGAAGTTGTACAAGGAGGACGGTGTGGCACTTCATACTTGAAATTGAGGCAGGAGGTAGCGCTTACCTGTGGTGAGGAAGTGAAAAGTAATTTGGAGCTTTGCCTTTGCTGGCACGGAAGGCCTCATTATAGTTTCTTGTCGCTTGATTCTACGTTTAACGCGCTCCAAAAGTTCGAAAAACTGCATGCTGCTGATGCGTAGCAGGCGTTTGTATTCCTCCGGATCGCACTCGAGTAGCTCTTAATAAAGTAAGCTCTGAAGAAGTGTCTTTTTGGATATCCATGGCTTCATCCACCACAGTCGTTTCCTTTTTTCAAACTGCACCTCGTCATCATCACTCACTTCAAGTAGAACAGCCAACACACACTCATTTTGAACAATCATCCATTTTGGAATGCACTCTTGTACCCGACAAGCGTTGCGCAAGTGTTGGAGTAGACAGTACGCATGGGGATTCCGCGAGCTGCGCTCCGGCTGTGTGGATGCGACGTCTCCATGGCTGCGTCGGATCCAACTGATCACGTGACTGTTCGGTCCGTGGAGAAGCGGGATTTTGCCCTCCCGTGTGGATCCACCTTAAAGGGTAGTAGCAGGATCCTCCACCTTTGCGTCAGAATTCCAAAGGCATTTTCGATGATGCGCCACGCCCTGGTCAATCTGTAGTTGAAGACCTGGCACTCGTGGGCCTTGCTGACGTCTTCATATGATGTTGAAAGGATGACACTGAGCGCTGTAACAAAACGAAACTGCAGAAGTTTGATTTCAAGTAGCGCTATCACTACTCACAACAATTGAAACATGTACTGTGGCATGCCATGCCCTGTGCCAAGGAATGATGTTACTCTAGGGCGCTTTGAAAGACACCGGTAAAGCTTTACAACTCTTATTGGCAACTATCCGCGGATTTCTAGTGCTGGTACAGAAGGCCATCTGTGATGTCAGTGTAAGCACCTACCACATATCTTAACTGCATTTTAATTATGCCAAACGAAGCAGTACAAGCAAGCAATACATCATATTTCGTTGCTGCAATACTGCTGGCAAAAGAAGCATGCGATACCCTGATCCACTCATCCGCCGTTTTAGTATGCTGAAGGTACAGCCGCTTCAATGAGTTGAAAGGTACAACTGCTTCAAGGGCTTCAATGAGTTCTGACACTATGGAGGACACTGTTGATCTTCCTGCCAAGAAATCGAAAGCCACATCCTTCTTTGACGCATCTGTGGCCAGGAACCCTCCTTGCTCCAAGTACCACCTGCATCCCAAATTGCTGTTGAATTGTTTCCTGTTGAGGACAACTGCTCTTGCTGGAAAGTACACACAGCACAAAATGGCATGCAATGCCGAATGAATAAGGCTCCCCAAATCGGGCCACACCAGCTTCCTGTCATTTTGTTCAACAAACCTCATCATTAAGATGTGCACGAGGCGTATGAACACTTGAATACACGAAACCCGAAATCATAACATGCAAACGAGTGCAAGCTGGAAGTTTGTTAATCATCACTTGAACTGGCCATATATTGACCTTGCTTGAATGAAACCAGGTGCTCTGTCAATGTTGTACTTGAAGGTGATGTCGCTTCTCGTAATCTTTTGCAGCTTTCTAGCACCTACCACATGCGGAACTGACGGTATCTTCCCCAGGTTAGAAACCATGGCACCTCTGACCTGTTTCAGTAGCCACAGCGGCTGCTCCTTGACATGAAACATTCTAAATAAACTTCTAATGCTCATCATTTGTGGCAGCTTTCGCATTTCCATATTTAATAGAAATGTTATCTTTGCCTCTGGTATCTTTGTGTTTCCCAAGATAATCGTGATAAGACGGCCAGTACAGGTGCACCCTGCCTCTTTTTTGTTCGTCCATTGCTTCCTTAGAGAATGTGTAGACATGACATTTTCGCTGAGCAGGGCATTTATCAAAGTCAATGGGTGTTGTACTCGTGTCAGTGTCAGCCCTGATGTCATTGCAAACGTAAGCAGAAGCGGCACAGCCTGCACTTTTGTTGTTGCCTGATGTGGTAGGTACTCCTCTGTTAGATTCACAAAATATTCTTGGAAGTTGTAATCTTCTAGAGGGCCATCAGGAATTAGTTCAGCACCGTTATCTGCTTCAATACTTTAATCAGTGCTACAATCTTCTATCCAAACTATCGCTACGCAACTCAAGGGCAGCGGTAGTTTCATCACAGGTTGAGTTCAGCGCTTTATATTCATATTGGTCTTGTTCTTCACCATTTTCATAAACATTTGTGCTTGCGCCAGCATTCATTTCTGAAGTAAGGCTGGTGTTTCCACACTGACCGGAATTTTGCGCTTCGCCATCTGAGGATGAGCTGTTGGCGTTCATAGGGCTTATCTGAGGGATTAAGCGTAATAACAACTTTCACCCTCTACACATGCCACCATAAACACAGGTATCACATTCACTAGAAACCGACATAAGAAATAAATGAACAGTGACATTCCCACTGTTGTGCAAACACTGCCGTGCGACAAAGGAAACCTGGTATGCGTTCTTATATACGGTATATCAGGGCCACAGCAACGTCATACACAGCTGTGAATGATTGCCAGTAAAGTTTTTTGGCGTCAGCTATCATACTGGCATTAGTAATTATATGGCGCATGCACGCGTATATATTATTCCCACTCTTCACTTTTTCGCATGACATCAGCTCAGTGAAAGTGCTTATTTAAAAGTGCAGCGAGAAGAAAACAGGACCATAAGATCAAACACACAACGAAATCACAAGTGCTGTGTCATCTGTGTTTTATTATTCTCCTGTTTTATTCACACTGTGCAGAAGAACTACGAACCAACTCGCGCAAATGAGTCTCACCGAAAGTGACTTAAGTGGACACTAAAGACAAATATTAGGTCTGCTTGTATTTTGGAAATAGCATTCCAGAAACCTCGTAGTGTGTGTTTCGTGCTAAGTTAATTCACAGTTCGAAAGAAGACTACATTTTTGTGGTTTTCATACCGTTAGCGCTACTCCAACCATCCGCTTGCGAGAACGGCCTTCTGATGTGGCATTGGCCATGGCCGCCCTTTGAGAGATGCGATGCGGACTTGCTGGTAACATATCTTCAGTTTGCGCTATAAGGAAAGTGTCCTTCTTGTATAACAGAAGCGCAAAAAGGACATAACACAAGCGTTGTACCAGAATGATTCAGTACCAACTAGCTCGCCTTTCTGTTTTCCTTCGAAGCGTTCTTGACTGCGCGACAGTTGGTGAAGTGGAGCATAGCCCAGCGGAAACGAAAGTTGCGTCGTTCTCAAGGATTACCGTCAAGAAGTTTATTTGCATGAATCGGAGTGAAATGCACACGTTGCATTTTATTCTGTCTTGTAATGCCCTGCAATGTACTTTTTTGTCATGGGTAGTTTGAGTACTTACGATTAATTGTACTGAGGCCTTAACACGCCATCGGGCTTGCGTTCCAAAGTGCACCACTGGTAAACTGTGTCCTACGTTCACCTTAATTTTTCCATTGCCAAGGCACTGCTCTGTATAATATTGACGTTTTAGACTTTCTCAGTGTTTCACTCGGATATAAAGTATTTGCCCGTAGTGTCCCTTTAAGTGCTCCACAGGCAATAGTACATCGCTAGAATATTTACGAATTAGTCCTTTGTCATTACTGTTTTTTTTTCTCAGTGTGTTTAGGGCTGTTTTTCAGATTTGCGGCTGTGACCGTGCAATCTGTAGGATTGCTCAACATTTTTGGGAGTTTCCAGCATAAATCGAGAGAGTTGGTATGTCACTACATCATGTAATTTTTCAAGGTAAGAAATCCATTATACAAATCATTTAGCACATGAGGCATCAAACCTTGCATTTCTTTTTTCACGAGCATTGCAATAGTCCTTCTTCATTTAACAACGAAGACATGGATGGGAATACTACCAACCTTGAATGCGTAACTCTACTAACTTATAGAGTGGTAATGTAAAATTCTGTTAGTTTTAAATGCCCAAGTGCAATTCATCACCGCTGTGGATGTTGTTGTGCGGAGGAAAGCACTTCTGGGTACTGAGAGGGGAGAAGGTAGTCTGCTCCTTCGGGATGAAAAAATCGGCAGCCGATCCACGAAGTGAATGCCGATGATGGAGCGAAGCTCCTTGGACGTTTACGAAATGCTTATTAAATTATTACAAGACTGTTTATGCGTTTGAAACTTTATTTATAGACATGTAATTGTGGTTTTCATTTTGCTTTAAAGGGGAACTCCGGGGATTCTTTCTATATTCACCGATTTCGATTAAACTTTCAGCATATGTTCTCTTCGGTACCCTGATGATCTGTGCCAAATTATACAACCGTAAGACATTTAGTTTTTTAGAAAATGAATTTTAAAATTGCTAGCCGATTCTGGAATCACGCCTTTAAGTGCGGGCCACCCTGTGTACGCTGACGCATCGTTTCTACGCTCTTTGTACCCTGCCTAGCCCAGCAGATGGACGCTGCACGTGCTTTCTTCTTCGAGACGACGACGACGCTAGCACAGTTGTTGCTTTTTGCTAGCTGCATATAGCATGTGATAAAAGCAACTATGGGTGGAGGCAGGTGTTGTGCTGAAGTTTGCAAGAACAAAGCGAAGAACACCACGGGCGTGTTATCACTCGTCTCCCTCCGACGGCGCTCTTCGGGAGAAGTGGCTTGGTGCGGTTCGGCACGTCAACTGGTCCCCCGGTAAAAACTTGTGTGTGCTCCGATCACTTCACTCAGGAGAGTTATAAATGCTGCGTGCTCTTGATGGAAGAATTCGGGCTCGCCAAACCGAACTATCGCAAAAGATTGAAGATGCTGTGCCGACGGTGTTCGTGTACACAGAGCAAGGCCAGCCACAGTGCCTACCAGGGGAGGCAGGCAAGTGGCAAGAAAGTGAGGCAAGTTATACTGCTACATGTCCAAGCTGCCTATTGTCTTGAGTGAACAGCGATCTCGTCACTTTGCATGTAGAGTAAGGCGAGTAACATGATTCGGGGCCCTATAATCGTTTCGGTGGCCAATGTGGAAGATAGCGAACATTTTCGAGACTTTCTTTTCTTTTTTCTTTTTATAGACGTTTTGGCATTCAAATGTTACATTGCCACTTTCGATCTAGAGCGAGCCCAATTTGGCTCGAATTTTATATCGCAATTGACTTGCACAATTTGTGAAAGGGAGCCAACTTTGGTAGGATGATTCGACCTCGGTCGTGCGCTTGACAGAGATCATACAGCAGCTTTGTGTCTTGGTCGCATTGAATCTGCAACGCCACACGAGACTGTTCGTAATTTGTCCCCCGCAACACGTTTCTTGCTCGAGTGCATAACAAGCAAACACGTGCTGCACCAACCTGTTGCGATCAATGCCTTCCAAATAAGTAGGTTTGTAAAAAATGTAGCTGCCTCCTGCTGACCTCCAGTAGTTCATCATCTAAACAGGGAAACGGGAACATTAGGTGCTCGCAAATACAATGTGCCCCCAGCATTGCCGCGATAATGGGGATGCTCCGGCAGCACAGCATCTCGTCTCTGCAGCCTGGCTGACATTCGCCGCACGAACATCTGTGTGAGTTGTGGCGACAGCAATCAGTTGCGTAACTGAGGTGTAAAATAAAAACGTGATGACCCTTGCTCACACTTCGTTTTGCTGCTCACACTTCGTTTTGCTGCAGCTCCATGCCCTCGATGTGGGGCACTTCAGCTGCTTCACGCGCCGGTGGGTTGAAAGCAAACGGCAATGCTTCCGCACTCAGGTAGCAGCACTCTTCGCTGAAGTCATCACTGGTAAGTTTGGACGAGCTGGCACAGCGTGCCTCCGCGTCGGAAGACATTGCCAGCTTGCTTTCCGTGCGGTAGAAGAATCACGTGTGCTACGTCAGCGTGAATGCACCTGATGACGTCATCGTCTACTCAGCTGAAGCAGCTCCCTATTTCGGTTTCGGTTTTGACACATCGTTTATTGCTTATTTAAAATGATTGACGGGTCTCAGCAAAATGAACCACCCTAGCCGTTACAAGACTGTTAATACTATTTGAAAACAGCATTATCTGAATATGGTCGAAAATGCACACGGCTTTGTAGTCGTGGAACGGTAGTGTGAGTGGCATCTCAATCATATCCATCTGGAAGTTGGCGAATACCAGATCTGTGCACTTGCCTTCAGTAGGGTGCAGCTTCAATCGAGTCCTCTTCTTTGGGGACATGGTCTTCGTTGTCGTGCTTGTCCAGAAGACTCCAGTCGATTGTTATACCAAGTGTTTGTACAGGGATGATGACTCGACATATTTCAGCCACGTGAAGACATTGCTCTTCTTTACGAGATCCTGCCAGTGGACCGTTTTGTAGATCATGCGCCGCTTAAGTTTTACGTAGACTGAAACGTCATCAATGTCACGAGGCAAGCATTCGTACGCCTTTTGCACACAAGCGGGCACGTTCACTACTGCCCCTGGATCCCAAACTGCGAATTCTCTTTGTGCATTAGGCACTTGATTGTCATGAACGGGATGCGAGGTGCAGTGAGTCCTTCTTCGACCAGTTTGAGTCGGGGCACGGGGTAGATGTTCTGAGTTGGGCGGGTAGTAGAACCCATACGCGACACTGAACGGGGGTATGCTCCCTGCAGTCAACGACGTTTTGCACGTATTGCACACTGCAAAGTCGCCGTGGTTTGTAGCTGCAGGGAATGTTTCTTCCAGCACGCCAATGGCTCTGGCTCTCGAGGCTTCGTTACGAATGTTGTCTATCTTACTGAGGTTGTTGTCAAACCACAGTCGGTCGCACACTCTGCAACTGTGGCCAAACAACCTGTCTAGGAAGTCGCGCTTGAAGTGCGTATCGGCGCCGCCCGTAGGCGGGGGGTCCCGCTGCTCCCGCTTGGCAGCGGCTTCGCGCGCCTTCCTTTCAGCGTCGGCTCATTCACGGCTTCACTGTTGAGGTTCGCTCTCTCCGACTCGAATTTCTGGGTTTGCCTGGCGTTGCTGTTGTCGTGCTGCTGCTTCTTGTGCTCGTGCTTGTGGGTCTCATCGCGTCACTCTCAACGTGCTGCTTTTTCTCGATCTCCTACAGTAGCATCAGTCGCGCCGCTCACGATGTGCTGCTGGTCCACGGGCTCGCCGTTCTGGTTCTGCACCGTGTTGCTCTCGTTGTGCTGCTGGACGGGCTCGCAGTTCTGGGTCGCCTTGACGTCGTTGTCGTCGTGCTTCTGCTTTGCGAGCTCGAACCTCTGGGTTTTGCCGGCCTAGCCGTTGTGCTGCAGCGTGTCTTGCCTTGACTTCGGGGTCTTGCTGCCGTTTCCGGCGTGCTGCTGCTTCTCGAGCTCCAGGGCGTAAGTCACCAGTACTTCCTGCAGTAATTCACACTAAGCGGGTGCCGTGAAGGACCCATCGATTCGGACAAGTGGATCGAGTCCATCCTTGCTGATGGCTTCGCATGCGCTGACGGCGCAGTGGCCGCTGTACAAGATGTTGTGGCAGTATTCTGGAAGGTATCTGAGGAAATTTAATTAGAAAAACTCAGTGCTTCGTTGGAGTAGGGTGTGCATAAATTACTCATAATAATCTATCTGGGGTTTCACGTGCCAAAACAACAATATGATTATAAGGCATGCCGTAGTGGAGGGCTCCGGAAATTTCGACGATCAGGTCTTTTTTGACGTGCACTGACACCGCACAATACACAGGCATTTAGCATTTCGACTCCACCAAAATGCGATCGCAACTGCCGGGATTGAACCCACGACTTTCAAGTAAGCTGCCGTGCGCCCTGTATATAGTTTAGGTGTAACAGAATAATCGTGACAGATAACCTAGCGAAGCTTCAAGGCCATGCGTGATACTATGTAGAAATAATTTTTTCAATGGGAGGAAAGGATAACTGTGGCCTCGGAAGGAGACAAGCAATGACATTTGTTATAGAAGTAGTGTTAGGGTTTGATACAAAGTGTGATGAGCTCACAAATGGCATTACTGAAGTAAGGGTCAATTTGTTAACTGCTACTAATTCAAAACTGCAGGTAATTCTCACCTGCAATTCATAGGGCGCCAAGCATGATGCTGCTGGGCCCATCGCGAAGAAAAGGTGGATTCATCGGTGAAAATTACTTCGTGCCATTCTTCCACCATCCACTCCTCCACAGAAGGCGCGAACTCGAGCCTTAGCTGCCTCTGACGCTCCATCAACTGAGGTTTCTAAACAGCCCCGCAGCCCTGCCTCTCACATTCGCCGCCGAATTGTGCTGTGGGAGACGTCCAGCTGAAGGTCACGGCGGATTTCATTGGCACCAACGAATGGGTCGACCACTACACAGGCCACGATGAGCGAATCAGTTAGATTATCCGTTGCGCTTGGACGTCCACTGCGCTCTCCGTCAGCAAGAGTACCACCACTGTCGTGGTAGGTCCTGATAATTCTGCTAACTGCGGCCCTCGACCTGTTCATCAAGCGGCAGATCGCGCGTTGCGACCATCCCTGAAGCGACAGCTCCGCAATACGTCTTCGCTCCTCCAGTGAGTGGTAAGTATGGCAACGTTGCAAAGACAAAATGAAGCTTTGCTACGTCAAGGAAATTGTTTTCATGCCTCCACATATGCTTTAACGTGTTTCAAAGCTCTAAAGCAGCTAAACTAATGCCCAAAAATTAACAGCTAAAATCAGACTACAGGTAGAAATTACACGTAGCTTGACCTGTTGCAGATTCAGCGAAAGTTTTGGCACAACACTAGGCACATGGGAGATCAGTAGAACAAAGTTTGCATTGTACAACACATGTGGGTAAATTCCCACAGACAGCTAACTTCGAAATAACACAATTTAGCTTGAGCACAACTCCGAAATGACCACAAGCCGGTTCTTTCATGGAAGCCCAACTATTTTTCGGACATTATGTAGAAGCCACACTTTCAGTTCTAAAAGATCAGAAACGGTGCATATGCCCAATCTTGAAGGCTGAACAGGCACAGTGTAAAGGTCTTCCTTTCAAAGCAACTCTTGGCCAACGATACATCGTTCCTGAGTGGACTTCAAGTAGACAGTGATTCTCATAACGTGCCCATCCAGCATACATCATTTGTCTTGCCTGTCCAAGCTCAGCATGAAGTCTAAGCATTTCAGATGCATGGCATGCAGCGCATGGACCGAAGTGGACCATTTTAATGAGGGGAACTGGGTGTGACAGCACTACCTTACTCACGGGGCTCTTCAACCGTGCTCAACCACTCTTCAGATGGTCACCACTCTTCAGTGCTTGCAAAGTGGTTCTTTTAGTTTCATGTTGTTTTCAAAACCGAGCGCACTGAAGCTGTATAATACACCATGGTATTTTACATCATCAGGCCAGTGCAACTGGCAGTGCACATTGAAAGACGCATGACTTTTTCCACAGCAATAAGTAAAAGTGTTTATAATATGCTTGAGAAGAGCTCTTGTATAGTCCACATAACAACATGAGTGGTTGTTCGCTGAAAGTGAAAGTGCTGCATGAAGGAACAAAAAAATTTCATAGAGGTTATCAGAAGAATGAATTTGAGTAGAAATGGCCCTGTGCAAAACAAAAGAAACCTGAATTCTGCTGCCTTCCAATGGTCTACCTCATCAAGTCTTCAAGGTTTCCGTGAAAACTCGCGTGGAATATGTGGACACAAGGTGCTGCTTTGTTCAGTGAACTTGAGAGGAGAAAGTGGACCTCGTATAACATTCAAAGAAGTGCAATAAATCCTTGAACTTGTCGAAATGGCACTTCATACATATAGTGGAATGGTTACTCAACTGCAACAGTGGTACAATAAATACAAAAGAATGAGCATCACAGCTTACCACGTAAGAGAGCTTTGTGCGGGAAAAAGAATGTTTTTATGAACGCTCAATGAATAAATGTCCCATAAGACCGACGCTTGGACGCAACTCGTTTCAGCAGTTGCAATTTGTTTGTGTAGGAGCTTTTTGTTTTCCTCACGGGCAGCTTTTTTCTGTAAGTATTTGAAGGTGCATTTCTTCGAATAAAAGCTTGATTTTCTGTGCCCGTACACTTGATTATCGTGAAGCCTTCATAGTTGGCGCCTTCTCGGCAGTTTCCGCAGAGCCTCCTAACGTGCTTGCTTGCGAGTCTTCCGGTGCTGGAGGTGCTGCGATTGGTGCTCTGGGCAACCACACCGCTTGCGTTGCTTGCTTCGGCAGCTGTGCCAGTTGCAGCAGGAATTCAGGCCTCCGCAGTGCTGCTGGAAGCCAACAGGGTGTTTCGACCCCCTCCCGTGTCTTCTTCTCAGTTACACTTCCAATATCCCTGGCAGCACGGGTTAACCTTGGGTAGTTATATTTGGTTATAGCGGCGATGTATGGCTGGCGACTTCAAGTGTTCTACCTTGCAGCGTCCCCTCATTGGGCTCGGTGGTGAGCGGCCACCGTCGCTGCCAAACTTTACATGCTTCATATGGCAAGCTCTTGCCATGTTGCCAAATATGTTGTGAATTTGCGGCACAAGGTCAAGATCAAAACGGTTTTTCAAAATGCACTACAGTTTCATCCTTTCAATGGCCCTTTCAACATGTACTCGGGTACTTGCTATGGATTGAGTTCTTACAGCTTCCTCTACAGTGAGCTGTTTCTCCATTAGCATAGGAGACCTGATCATTTTGATGTTGTTTTCTTTGCAAAGTTTCCTTATAAGAAAACCTTTGTCCGCCGTCACGCTCTCAACATGTGGAATAAACTTTCCAAGCAGTTTGGACTGCTTCGTGATCTGTGTGTCCGAGGCTTTCCCGCCGTATGCAGGGCTTATGCAGCTTATTAAGCCACCTGGTATTTGACTCACCAGGACTTTGGCAGAGTCTGTACACTTATAACCACTGTACGTGAGGACCTTGGGCACAATGTCTTTTGGTTGCTTAATTTCTATTTTGTTGTAGTCAAACACCATCCTTCTGCCCTGTATTGCTTGAACTACAGTGTGAGACAGTTGACAATCGCATTCTTGTTTGGTCAAAAAAACTGCATGCTCAGGAATTGCTAGTGTTACAATCGAGTCCTTGAAAATGTTGGAAACTGCTGTTCCACGAGCCCCAAACAGCACTGCCAACGTTGAACTGAAAGGTTAAACCATGATACACCTTCATGTCTGTGAGAAGCACAGCATCGTCATCGCTTAAGCAACAGCTTCGTGTTCCTTGACACAGCCGTGCTTCCGTATAAAGTCCTGCTAAGTTGTAAAACAACTCAGAAGGTCAAATGCTTGTGAGGACAAGCAGACTGTGCTCATCAGTAACTTTTGCGATAGTGACAAGCTGCCCTCTGGCAAATGGGGTGCTTGCGATGTCCACCTGAATGCCGATTTGTTTAGATAGCTTCTCAGCTTCTGCAGCAATCTTCGAAGAAAAAACAAGATACTGAGCTTATGTTGAGCGTAAATTAGAACACTTAGCATAATAAAAAACACACAGGGTTCCTTGTGCAATCGCATAAGACGACTCGAAGGCGAAAGCCATGTTCTTCATTTTCGTATTGATCCTCCCCTGCCCCCTTCGAAAGCTTTCTGAACCTAACGTGGTTTTGCACAGCCTCCAGGATTGGAGGCAATGCGAGCTTTCTGCAATGCCTCCGATCTGCACAATATGTCGTCAAGGTATGAACCAGCTTAGAACATTTCGTGTTCAAGGAGAAGGAAGAAAAAGGCAGGGGAGCAACAAGGAACAAACCAGTTTTTCCAGGACAGATTTTATTGAATCGCATGTTATTGAATCGTATTTGCCGATGATGTTGTAGTTTGTCCTCTTAATTTTTCTATTGCATTTTGCTTGGTTACTTCCAATGCAATGCTCATGCCTTTATTTTTTCCCAGCTTTTATTGTTACTGTAATCCCCCTTGTTTACCCGCTGTTGCTTTCATCTTTGGTGGGATGTTAACCCTTGGTATCCCAGCTTCCACATTTGTGGACAAAAGATATAAGTGAAGTGTAATCAGGCAACCAACGCATTGCCTTAAAAATCGATTTTAATTGTTGGCATTACTTCGGAATTTCATAAAAACGTGTCCACTTCTGTGAACAAACAGCGGTAATTGCGCACAAAACAATGGCCGTCTTCTCAAGACCCTATAGAGGTGTCTGCCTGCATTTTTTTATAGGTTCACTCTAAATTCATAAGCGTTTTTAAATTATTTGGCTTTATTAGAGAAAAGGAAGTGTTTATCTTGTTTTTGTGCGAGTTTTGTAGCACTTTGAGCGACCAAAGTTTCGTAAGTTGAGTTGCGCTGCGGTGTCCACGTTTGTCGACGCCAGGCATACCGAGTTCATGTATAGAACGCCGTATGGTAATAAGACCCGCTTCGTTGCCGTGTGGATCTACGCAAAACATCTGAAATATCGCTAAGCACGCCTTTTAGGAGTTACGTTTAGAATTTATTTGCTTTATTCGGGACGCGGATTATGTGATGAACATATAGATGCCATAATGTTCGAGCTGTCTAGCGGAAGCGAATGTTCCGATTTGGTGAGCATCAATAATTAACACGTTGAAGCAGAACCATCAACAAGCAAAGGCATCTTGAACAGTGCTTATGATGATGAAAACATTCAGTTTGCCTTTCCTTTCGCCTTAAGACATTCACCCCATCCTTAGAGGATATGTTCAACGGCGGGAAGGATCATCTCCTTTCCGAGCTATTGCACGGGAGTACAGAAGCTGAGGTCACAGTCTTGGCCGTGCATTTTTGGGGGTCACGCATATTAAAAACAGCCCAGGTGAGATTATCGTGGTGCGCAGGAGCCTCCATTGACAACGTGCACGCTCCTACTCCCCACGCTATCCCGCAAAGCATAGCGAAGCCGTCGAAGTGACGCAGAGGGGGGGGCAAAAAGGAAAGACTTGCAGATGGTGGTGCGTGGTTTGAAGTTATAAAAAACACTTTCCCCTGAGGATGGATGGATGGATGGATGCATGCTATGAGCGTCTCCTTTATAACGGGGCGGTGACAAGTGGGCCACCAGGCTCGAATAAAAAGAAAGTGTTTCCCTTTTCTCTTCTTTTTCTTAATGTTGGCCTAATGTCTCTACTTCCATTAAATCTGTCTTACTACAGGAAAAGAAAAACGTAAATTCTCAGCCCACGTCTCTGCCCTTTACGGCAGCATGGCCTTATTTTTTCCAATATTTATTTTTGTCCTTTCTCTGTAATTATCTGCCACCAATACTCTAACCGTCTCTTACTTGTTTCAATCGCGGGTCTGTTCAGCTTTCCATTGTCCCGAAAACCCAAGGCTTCATGCAGGCTCGTGCCCAAACGTACACCTCGGTGGATATCTCCACATTCAATCAGAACATGCTCCGCCGTTTCCTTATCTTCCCCGCAGCATGATGTGCATTGTTCTTTACTGAATCTTGCTTTATAACTACGCGTTCTAAGGCAACCCGATCTGCCTTCAAACAGTAAAGCGCTTCCCTTTGAATTATCCTAAAATGCCTCCCTCCTTATTTCATTTTTGCCCTTGCGGTAATTACTCAAAGCCGGTTTTTTCGCCATGGCTGCCATCCAGTAAATCCTCTCCGCCTCTCTGACTTTTCGCTTAACGCTCTTTGTTGACATTGTTTACACTACCAGCCGCATATTTACTAGTGAGCCTCCTAGTTCTCCTCCACTGTGTGTCCACGCTCTTCCTATACAAATAACGGAACACCTTCTCTGCCCATCTACTCTCCTTCATATTCCTTAGCCTTTCTTCGAACCTTATTTTGCTCTCAGCATCCCTCGCCTCAAAACCTGCCCATCCCACATTGCCCTTTACAGCCTCATTTGTCGTCTTCCCGTGAGCACCCAGCGCGATGCGTCCCACAGTCATTTGATTTATATCCATTCCCGATTGCACCTCTGCCCTCATGCACACCACTGAGTTCCCAAAAGTAAGCCCCGGAACCATTACACCTTTCCACATACCTCGAAGCACCTCGTACCTATTTTATGCCCACAACGCTCTGTGCTTCATTATTGCAGCATTCCTCTTTCCTTTTGCTGCCGAGGCTTTTTCCTGTACCTCCATGTACAGTACGGTCCACTCTTAGAGGGAACACGCGAGCGTGTGGCCGGCTGTCCGCGGAGCGCGAGCTGCTGGCGAGATTTGTAAATGCAGCGCATGCGTATAGATTCATTAAGGCGGTGTGTGCCCCGCGTCGTCTGCTGCTTCCGTGCGCCAGCGCTCGGCGTGCGCTCATCATTACAGCTTTTGTTTTCGAAGTTAGAAGCAAGTGATAGCAAATCGCCTTCCGCTTGTTGAATAGACAGTTATTTTATTGTCGGAAAGGCAAACTTAGTATACATGTTCGCTGCATCATGCTTCAATTGCCTAGTCTGTTATCGAAAGTGGCCAGTTGCTGTAGCAGTCTGTGAAAAATGTATAACTGGCTTGAGCAAGCTCTTGGTGCTGTTTTTCTTGCACAGGTTCAATTTGTTTTTCATTTACGTGCACCAACACACCAGCTTTGCATCCTTCAAAAGTGTTGTGGCTAGTTCTTGCCCCATATATCCTCTGTCGCAAAAGTATAATCAACGAGATGTCTCCTTCAAGTTTACCTTCAGGTATCGTTCCGTGCATGCCTTATTTCATTGTGTGCATGTGTTGTTGTAACAGAATAATCTTGTAAAAAATAGTCGACCTTAGGAGCTTCTGCGCATGGTGCTTCAGCGAGCATAGAAACCAGTCCCGGTAAACCTTGCGAAAGTGTGCAGCTATAGACCATTTTACGGACGGGTTTCGGTGCCGCCATGCGGGGCTGTTGACCTTGCCGTGTTTTATCTTGAACAACTAAGCGAACAGCGCTACGCTGGGCGTATACACTTGAAAACTGTTGGGTTAGCGCATTCGGCGTTTCCTGACTTTATCGGTTCGCGTGAGATATGCAAAAATAAGAAAACATTCGTTTAATAGCCCGTGATGGCGGCGCCCATATGCCTTACGTAACATATTGTATAAACAAGTGCGGATATTTGTTTTTCTTACTGTTGAATGCAGGGTGAAGGCTAGATAAATCGCACTGAGAAAAAACAGAACCGCTTTCTAGCGCTTTCCAGGGATTGCTTGGCGCGTGGGCGGAGAAGTAGCAGACGACGCCGGGCGCGCGCCGCCCTTACAAGTGTACGCGCATGCGCCACATTTACAAATCTCGCCGCTAGTCAGCGCCGCGCGGGCTGTCAGCCACGCGCTCGCGTGTTCCCTCTAAGGGTGGACCGTACTGTACCTGTCACCCTCATTTATCCATACTCCGAGGTACTTGTATTCGCTCACCCTCGGTATATCTTGGCCCTCTATTGACACCGCCTGATCACAGGGATCGTTGAATACCATCAATCCACATTTTGTTACACTAAATCCTGGTGCTAGAGCTTCACCTCCCCTTCCGCATATATCCGCCAGCTGCTGTATATCATCTCGACTGTCAGCAAATAAGACAATATCGGCAGCATAAAATAACCCTGGAAGCTTCTGCTCAATCATCACGCCGCCCTGTTTGTGTGACTGATTAAAGCCAATGTTGCTACCTTCTAGCGCTTTTTCCATATTCACCATGTACAGCATGAATAACAGCGGGGACAAAGGACATCCCTGTCTCAGCCCCTTGCCGATATCAACGTTCTCTTTGCTGCAAACTCCTTCCCTTCCTCCTGAGGTAAAATGTTTTCGCACGCCACACTCGGAGAGATGGGAAGCTTTAAGTTCAGCGCTTTCGTTTTGTCCGTGTAGGTGGCGCTAGAGGAAGATTTTGGTTAGAGTTACTGTATGTGCTACCTTTAAGTTAGCATATACAGTAACTCTAATTTCGGTTGTAGTTATAGGAATAATGTAGATTTCGCGGCATTACTGCAGTATTTTTGTGTGATTCGTGTGTATACTTATATAAGGAGACCGTAACTGCTGTATTTTGAGCTACGGATGCTCTGACTTCAGCGCTGTTTGAAGATTACACTGTTGACGTTTGCGGCATGATAAATTAAGACTATTTACGAGCTTCGTGTCGCATTTCTGCTTGCTTCAATGAAAAACGCTAAGTTTTGGAAATAGATTGGGGGCTCTAGTTTCTTTATGTGCAAATTCGGCCATAGACCTTTGGTAGCTTTCCACGAAAATGGGCCAAGGTAGGTCCCTATATGGAGAATATTGCCCAATTTAGATGAATATAATTTAAAAAAGTGTCACGTGTACATTGATGAAATTTAGCATTGAGACGGACAGTCTTATCCTCTACGTACGCCCCGAAGATGAACGTTCTCTTGCGAATAGTTACTGGACAGTCTGCTGCGAAAATTACTAAATTTGGCTGTTTGCAAAAGCTAAGCGACGAGGATGTAGAAGTCCAACATCAATTTGCTACGTTGAGAAAATAGGTAAATATGTCTTGAAAGTGGTGCGCAAAGGACAGTGCTGTAACTGTGGCATATATTTCAAAGAATGGTCACTGCCGAGGCACCATCAGCCAAAACCGCGTAACTTGCGCTTATTCTTGGCTATTCATCCCCAAATGCTAAATGTTGACTTTTTTTAATAAATATACCTAAAATGTACAAAAATCAAGCCTTTCAATGATATATAAGTCAACTATGTAAGACAAGGATAACAGCCACCGCGTCAGCTGGAAAAGCGGCAAAAACGACGCATTCGTGCCGTCGGAGTGAGACCGCCACCTTACTGCGTTGAAACAGAGCCGTCGGCAAGCAAAGTTCCCATCTCCGATGGAGAAGGATGATGGACGTAGTGTAACTGATGTTCCCGGCGTCTACATATGTGGACACTTGTTTTCTGCTAGAACTAAACCAAAATTTTCCAGGTTTTCGGTTTATTCCCACTTTCCGACTTTCGGATATATTGTTATTGCATATACGCAAAACAAAAAAAAAATATTTACTTGCGCAACTAGATTGGCAGTGGGAGACAAAGGGTTAAGCTTAATGTGCACTTTTTCATTGTCGAGGGCACGCTTTTACCACTCCTTGAGATTCATGTCCGCGTTATTGTGTATATATATTGTCACGTGGTCGTGACGTCGATGAAGGCAGCAGTCAGCACGTGGGAGTAAACTCTTTATTGGCCGAACTTGTGGCCGGGAAACTGAAAGTCAAACTACAGCAATACACTGATAGCGGCGAGCAGAGCGTCGACCATTGATCAACTGACAAGCGGTCAAGCGCGTCGGCTTTTATACAGGCGCTATCGAACTTTCCAGCGATATCGCTGGTGGCGGCGTTATCTCTCGACAAAGCTGGAACATTCGCGTGCGGCGCGCAATCTTAACAAAACGATCTACTGCAATCGCGAAGCTTCTCGAACACTGCTTCGCGGACAGCGTCGAGCGTTGATAACAGTCCTTGCTGGTCACACTGGAATACATCAAAATAAAACAAGAAGTGGACGTGGCAGTATTAATAACTGAGACAGCGCGTTGAATTGCCTAAAAACGCTCAAAAAACAAAGATGAGCACAATCAAGCGAAACTATGCAAAAATGGGGGAGGAGGTCAATAGAGGTCGGAGCTTATGCATCTAGACATAAACGACGCAGTGCATGCCTATGAAACAGTGTGAAAAGCCAAACCATGCAAGCAGGAATGAATCAATGCAAACAAGGTTTTAATAATAATGATGACAAGAACTCTAGAGTTTGAAACGAGGAGGAATTTCCACGAAGACAGCTCACAACAAAGCAAAACATTCCATAAAGAAGGGGCAAACAAAAATTGTAAAATGTCATGTATGGGGTCTGAATTTTTCCCCCTTTTTAGCGAATTATTCATATGCCATTACGTCATGACACATGAAGGAAGTTGTTTGTTTTCGTGACTATTTATTCACACTGAATAAATAGCGAAGGCGTAGTATACGTAAAACAAATAACAATTTGTCCGTGCATGCGGTATCACGGACTACGCTTAGCACAAGGCCAGCTAATCAAAAACAACACATTTAGCCAGCTGCGTGACTGTTTATTTGCACAGTAAGAGACATGGCAACACAGTATGCTTACAGCAATTTCTTCCTTTCATAAGCAGTAATTACTAAAAGTGATTGGAGCCCTTGACAAAACTTACTCGAGGTTCGCCGCAGCACACGCGTTACTCGATTGATCATTTACCCTTTGTGCCTGTTTTTGCCGAAGATGAATCCTCAGCCTTGTCCTAACATACCTTTCCAGCAGTGCCTTTTCTACCTGTGCACGATGCATGTTGCAGCTCTCCAGTTGTACAGTTACTGACCTGCGCAATGCATTCAAAATGCTTGCGAATGTAGTTTTTAGTGCCAAAAGACGGAGGCGCGCACTTGTAGGTTCCCATCCAAGTTTCTGAGGAGCCAGTGAGTGATGCTGTCCGCACCAGGGGCGCTCCGTGTTCGCTTCCTTTAGGGCGCCTACCTGTGCGCGCCTCCGTGGTTCAGACGGTGCATATGTAGGCTCCCTAGCTTCCTTAGGATTACCCTTTCCAGCTCGGGTAGGGTGTAATCCTCGCACAAGGAGCGAATGTCAGCCGTGAGAGCCGGTTCCGGTGGTGGGAGGGGCGGGGCAGCGTGATTCGAGGCGTGCGCAGCAGAATGAGCAACAACAGGAGGAAGCTCGAAGGACTTGGCGAGGAGCTCGGCGAGCTGTAACTCCGTGATTCCGCAGGAAAGCGCGAGGCCTTTAGGATGATCATAAGCCTCATGGTGTGCCGGCCGCGGCGGCGGCGGCGTGGGTCGCCAAGAGAGGAACCCAAGGCCTTTAAACTGTGGTCGCGCAGTCTTCGTCCATGGCGTCAACACACGGCGTCCAGCCGGTTATATTGAGTACACGCACCGGGGTCACAGGAGTGGAGTTCCCGCCTTTGAGCGCGCTGGCGCACTGCACGAAGGTTCAAGAGTTTCATGTCCGGGAAGGGCGTTCCGACGGGAACTACACAGCGGGTGAATGCGCGCGAACTCTTCGCTGGTCTGGACACTCGCGCACAGCTCGCGAAAGAGCGCTCACCGCACGGCACTGCATTCGCGGATGGCACCACGGCTGGGATGGCACGGTAGGAGTGCGATCGGAAAGTGATCGGTCGTCGTAATTCTTGCGTTAACGTGTTTTTTCTTCGCTCTCTGGAAGTGGTTCTCAATGTCTACTTTTTGGTCACATGTGCTAAACAGCCACTATGTGGTCAAAAGAGCGATTCATGTGATACCCCGCAACACAGTGCAGTATTTTTACCAGTAGACTAACAAATCGTGTCGTACACTAAAAAATCATGTTCACTGCAAGCTGGAACAGCATTTAATTGCTACGAATGTTCCGCGAAAAAAAGCCTCTTGGAATGTTTAACCTTTGTAATAGCAGAATGAATGCAGCAGGATAAAATAAATGAACTAGTACTTACACATGGAGAGCATTAACAACCGTCATCTGTGCTGCTTTGCAACACCGTGGTACATTTAAAAAGCATTTGTCTTCAACACAGGTTCTGACAAGTTTACAAGAAAACAAAAAAACGTATTATTTACTACATAACACTTTCAAAACATCACAAAGAAAATAAAAGGAATGAAACAGTCCATAAATGCACTACAGGCCATGAAAATTGTGCTAATCTAACTGTTCGCACGTGAAGCTTGCAGCAGTGATGCCACTGTAGTCGTTTCACCATTGTCATGTCATCGTAGCCATGTGCCAAGCGAGCATATGTTCAAGCAAAATGAGCAGTCTTAGATGCATGGTATGTTACATAGAGATGAAGCAAAGGAATTTCATGATCAGCACAGATTATGAAGAAGTGTCCTCAGGAATACAGTGTGTTAGCTGTGACATCGCTTCCATGCTTACCGCATTACTGTAAACAGTCACTGTAAGCTGCGTTCTGGTTTTGCTTTATTTATTGAAGCTATGGCTGCTGATCTGAAGGTTGTGGGATTGAACTGCAGCCGCCGTGGCTGCATTTCGATGGAGGCGAAATGTTGGGGCCCGTCCTCTGTGCAATGTCAGTGTGCGTTAAATAACCCCAAGTGGGTGAAATCTTCGGAGCCCTCCACTACGGCATCTCTCAATCATATCATGGTTTGGTATGTAGAGCCCCAGAAATCAATTATTTACTGAACCTATGATGGAAGCATTATTTTGCACAGCATTGCTTGTGACCTGCACGAGGGATGCTAATGACATGCTATTCTGTTGCTTTACTGTTGAGCATATTGCACTATCATTCAAACATGTTCAGAATTCGAATTATCGTTGCCATTAATAATCGGAGTCTGCAGATTTACAAGGCCACTGCATACAACAACCATCTTGTCAATTGTGGCATAGGCGTCATTGCCTATTAACAAAGCTAACAGGTAGCACAGTCTGAAACACCCTAAAAGCTGAAGTCTTTGAATGACTCTTTCTACATGTATGCAAACACTAGACAGCTTCGTTGATGCTGTGACTTCAGCACCAGGGAGCTGGCTTCGCTTCTTTGTAAGTGACGGCATCAGGAGCGATGCACCCTTTGCGGCAAACATTTCCTCGCACCGAAATCCCCTGTCGACCAGAAAGACATCACCTTCAACTAAATAAAGCAGTCCACTGTGCAGTGTTCTTTGTCGGAGACCCTACCTCCCCACGCCTTCGAAACAAATGTTATTGCGCCCATAGGGAGATATCGCAACAAGCAGTTTAATTGTGTTGTGATGCTTGTAGGTTGAAAATGTTTGGCTCCTTGCCGTCGTTGACGTAGGCCTTTGAATGAACACCTCAGTGCAACCTATGATGCCCTTACATTGTTGAAAAGCTGGTCGTTAAAGCAAGATGGGCGATTGGCATTAATTGCATGTCGGGATGGCCAAATAACTAATTTACTCATGTTTGCAGCTAGGACGTCAAGCCAGGAATGGAAAATGGAGCTCACGGTAGCTGACGATATGCCGAATCTCCCAGCCAAGTACTGTGGCAGCAAGCCAAGCCGCAGCCTCATTAATACCAGAATAAACTGCTGGGTATGATTGAGGCGAGTCATGGATGGAGGATGCCAAATGGACAGCGACATCTGCAGCAACGAGTTAAACATGGCAATGGATACTAGCCCTGTGTGAAATTTTAGTCTTGCTTGTTTTTGTAACGATGCCCTCAGTAACTTTTGCACGGTCCAGTGGCAGTTTAAGCTTTTCTAGCGTGGCAATTTGGTTTTTGGCGGCTTCCAACTCTAGCTGTAAACATCTGACATGCTTTTTGTTTTTTTTTTTTGTTCTCCAGAATTTGCACTGAAATATCTTGTATTGAAAGAATAATCTCTGTTGAAGTTTCGCATGCTGCTTCAACGTCCACTGCCCCATTGCTGCTATCAGAACCTGCATTGTCGCTTGTCTGCATTCTCTTGCATCTTGCATCTGCATTCTCTTGGAGTGTCAGGAAACATGCTGAATACTATTGAAAGTTACCTCTGTGAGCGTACTTCCGTGGTTCGCTTTGGAAATGCCTTAGCGGTTTATGCAGGAGAATGGTGTCCCCCCAAGGTGGTGGGGAAACTGTCTGCTTACTTTTTTCTAAACTACGTGGCATTAGGCCAGCCCCCAACATTTCAATGAATGGGCAAACCATAGCCACTAAGAGAGATCGCAAATTTCTAGGTGTTGTGGTTGATCAGAAGCTGACCTTTGTTACACGTATCAAGCAGCTGCGATTGAAATGCTTGCAAGCTTTAAACTTACTCAAGATTCTTTCGCATCAGCCATGCGTGTTTTGAAACATCACTTTCATTTTTTTTTTACTTTGCAACAAAGTGAATAGCTTAGTTAGTGATCTTCGTAGTGTCACATATTTTGTGCTTTCGTTATCCTGCTCCAACCAAAGTGTTTGTCTACAGTACATAAAAATATGTACAAGCAAAATGTTTTTTTTTTTCAGTGGTAACATTTCTTTAGATGCTTATCTTAAACTTCGAGGTACTGTTGATACTTTCCTTATGCGAAAAAATACATGTGAAATCCTTATTTTAGTGCGCCATATTTGATTTGAAACTTACAAAGCTTATGTTCCTGTTTTCCAATTCATCCAGAGGCATTACAGATGACCGGCACGGCACACTGTCGATGCTAGAACGCGTTGGTTTGGCAGTAGAAAGTTCTGAAAGCATGCACACACAAAAAAGAGTGGGGTTGCGCTGATGAATTATCTCCCTGCGTGTACAGTACTCACGGATAAAAGGCGACACATTTTTTTTTAGTATAGCGACTCGTATGCGCAATTGCTCGATGGAATCACGTCATGTCGCGACGAATCTGGTCCATAAAGATAGTGTTGGTTCTGATCTACGCGTTCGAATCGAAATTTCGCCGATATTGCCCGAAATGAAGGCGGCGAAAACGAAAGTATGTGCGTTACTAAGCCCTAAATTGTCCTGTTTCACTCCCTTAGTACTCTACAAAGTGATTCTGCCCAGGATTAGTTTCTTGGTAAGGCCACAAAATTACTGCCACATAAGCAAAAAGGAACATGCAATTACAGAAAAGCGTGTAATGAAACGTCCCAAGAATATACATAGCAAAACCTGCATAGAACAACTCATACTAGAATCAAAATGTTGCTTCACTGAGCCTTAAAGGGGCCCTGCAACACTTTTCGAGCATGCTCAAAAAGCGCTGCCGATCGGTAGTCGAGGCTCCCGAGAACACGCGAGCCAAATATTACAGCGATGCGCACGGCCTGGAATTTACAATAAATTCTCAGTCAGCTGAAAATTGCTCCCTCTTCTCTCGACAAATGATGTATTAGTCCGCAAAATATGACGAGATTGTCGGCAGTTCCACCATTGGCTGATGTTATAATCACGATAACACCTTCATTATTACTTTCGTTGTTAATTTTGAGTTCAATAAGTAGATAATATGTATGTTTATATTCTGTTATCGCGTTAAAAACACCGAACAAACATTAATATTAGCACTTCCGATCTCACCGACAGCTCGTAGTTGCGTGGTTCCGTTTTCTTCGCCATGCGCAGTGCCGAAAACGTGAATATTTCTGTGCTTTTGACCATCACCGGTTGCCGTTGAGAGTGGCAGCCGTTCGAGTGTTGCCTCGTCAGCTGAGAACTGCATCGTCGGCACGTTCTCACGACCGACCGAGGCACGGGCGCAGCGTGTCTCCGATAACAATGCTGGCGTCCGGTAATGGCGGCGCTTCGGGGTCGTCTGCCAGTGCCGTCTTACGAGGCGGTGTATCGGAGTATGGGCCGAAACCGATCTCAGCTGCCATTCGTTCCAAACGAGCGCGCAGGTTTGCTTCCATGGTTGGCAGAGCGATGAAAACACTACGGCGTTCGAGGTGCACACCCAACATTACCAAATCGACGCGCAGTTTTCAAGCACGCGCGATACACAGTGCGATCATAGTCCCTCCGCTCGACGAGAACGACGCAAGCCGACCGGAAGTGGCGGCACAGACCACGTGGTTGCGCCCAGACGTCAGAGAGAAAAAAATGAAGAAAAAAACTCCGCCGGCGCTCTTGGGCGGAGCCTCGCTCCTCTGCGCTGCCTCCCTCGACTCGCTTTCCGCGCGCTCGCGGCGTTGAGTTGAGGGAGAAAGCTGCGGAACGTGATCTCTGTAATTTGGTAACACCACTTAGACTTGACGGATTCGAAAAATTTTTGCGGCATATGACTCGTGAAGAGTCACACGTCAATAATGAGACTATTCCAATATAACTAAGAAAGGTGTTGCAGGGCCCCTTTAAAGGGACCAGCAACTGCCCAGAACATGAAATGAGATGACTTCACCGATGGAAAGATTGTCCGTCGCATTGAATCAAACCAACCTTTTTTTTTTGTGTGAGAAGGGCTTATATTTTGATTTCTTAATTGAAAGTCGCGAAAAATGATCTGTGGCGCCTCTGGCGGCAAAAACATGAACGATCCGATGAACCCGGCCACGTGACCGTTGATTGCCGTACGCGGCCGACGATTTTTTTGTTAGTATTGAAATATTGTTTGCTTCTTTATAATAAAAGGTGTTACTCCATAAAAATGTACATGTAGGCCTGCGTTAGTAGTATGCAATAAAGTGGCGCTGCCTTCGCGTGATGCAATGATCTCATGCTCGTCAACGCGTCTTGAGCAACTTTTCAGCGTGCTCATGCAACCGTGCACGCAGTTTCCAGGTCGCTGAGATTTTGGAGCGACATAGTTTTGATTCCTACACTTCGTCCCAGACATGACGCGCGCTGCTACTCGGCGCGACCGTGCATATGCGTAGTGAAGTTTTCGATGACTTGGCTTGGCTCGTGCATCGAAAGAGTAACGACGCCGGGAAAAGCCACCAATGACACAGGCGCAGGCAACCTTGGATCCATGCGCACAACGCGGTACAAATACAGGGAAGGTGTACAATACCACATCATTTCATTGCAACAGCTTGTTATTTTCAAAAATGGTGCTAAAAGCTATAAATAAAGGTGGTTAAGCATAGCTACAGGAACTCCTGCAAAAGCAGAACAGCGATAGCTTTCACAAATCGCGAGAAAGTCTGGCGGCATTGCTATGAATTCTCAGCGTTGCTGGAGAAAAAGTTGTCCGTGTCTATGGCCTTTCAGATCGAAAAATACTGCTTGTAAAATAACTGCGTGCTTTCGGGATTAACTACTGCAGCTACCAACACTGCGAAGGGTGCTCTTTCTGTCACGCTGTAAAAAATTGGGTCGAGAAAACTCAGTCGTCTGTCCCTTTCACACAGAAACCTACTTGCTGCCTCTCGTGCCAATGTTTGCGAAGCTCTCTCAAGTGATGACTGCTTCGGCATCAAATCTTGCAGGCATTGAGAGGCATCAAAACAGGCAGGCATACAGAGGGCACTGCATTCTTCTTCAACATTCTCCTTGATAAAGTCCAGGTTTCTGGTGCTAGAATATGATGGAAAAGTAGTGTAGTTACACTTGAAAATGCGCCAAGCTACACGCCGTTCTTGCAATTAGAAGAGGTGTCTATACAGACGTTAACGAAAGCATATTACTAGAAAACAAACCCAGTGTTAGTTTGCCATTGCGAATGCACTCATGTTTTTCTTTTATTACTTGCTCGTTTGCAAAATCAATGCTATGAACAGCAGTGCATAATTGTCTCTTTGATTGCAGGAAGGAGCCCACCAATGCGGCAAGAAAATGCATGTGCGTACGAGCATGTGATCATGAGCAGCCGAGAAAAGCACGGGAGCCAGGGCCACTTATAATCTGTGCGAAAATCGCGGGCTCTCCCGATGACTCACATTATGCTTTTCCATGCGATGAACAACATCACTACACTCATCTCCGTGTAATGTAATCTGATGAATGCTTCTTTACAGTCAAAGTAGTGTTTCGCGGCGCGATGATACCGAGCAGAGAAACAAAAGTGCGATATATGAACTGTTCACTTACCTGTGGTACCCAGAAGAAGTCTTCGGGCTTGAAATGAGCGCTGCACATCTTCATGGTCTTCATCACGGGCTTGCTTATGCGGAGTTTAATCAACCACACCTTTTTGAGGCGCTCGTCTGAGGGGAACGAGTGCAGGCTCACTTCACCTCTCACTGCATGGTGTGAGCATTGAGGTACACGGCAAATACGGTTACTCTTGTACTTCTTCATTTTCGACATATCAAAGTGTCACGCAAGCGCCGGAACAGTGCTCTACAGTCGCCTAAACGACCGCAAACGAAATCGAACGAGCAACATGTGCATTCCCAAGGGCGTCCGACATTTTGATAATCTCAAGAGCACTTCCAGCTGCTGCCGCACAAAGGCGCCACTGTCTGTGGAAGTTGCGAATAGCAAGCAAAGAGCTGATAAAACCAACACGCTTAACTTGGGGTGCAGGTCCCCTTACTTTGCCACAAAGTGTCACAGTCTGACAATGGCCAGGTCCATTTGCCAGTATCTGCTAAAAAAAAAGCTGGAAGCACATGCTTCAGCCGTAATTGAAGAGCTTTTTGCAAAAGGGGCTTGAGGAATGTGGGGCTGTAACACACTTATTTCAGTGCGAATTGGTGAGGTAGCCAAGCAATCAAATGGCAAGTCTGCTTTCTGCACACATGCAGTTGTGTTTGAATTTGTGTATAGTATGTGTGCTGCTCCGAAAGGTGGCCAGCAGCAGTCAGGTAAGGAGCTTCCAGGGCCTTGTGATGAGGCTCTTTGAGGGACCAAGGGCACTTGACTTCGAGAAGGCCAACACCATGACAGCTGCAATGCCACAGGCCATCAGGGGTCGCGCCGAGGAAGGGTGCCTGAAGGGAAGGGTAAATGAGTTCCACGTACAATGGAAAAAATCATTTGTGCAAATTGGTTTGTACGATTAGTAGCAAACGTGTAGATACAGTAAAATGTATCGGTAAAAGCTTGGTTTCTTCTACAGCCTCGTTAAGATGTAATAACCACAGTTAGTTTACCAGCATTTTGTTATGGCTGTGCTAATTGTGGATTGTGACATCAGACATGTATTTAGTGCTCCTAGAAATGGCTAACAGCTTTTGGAAACGATGAATACGTTTGTCCCCATTAAAGGGGCCATGACACTCAATGTGCAATTACCATCTGTGGTATATGGGTTAATACAAGCTCGCAAGATAGTGGCAAATTTGGTCGAGAACATTACAACAGACTATATTAAAAAAAAAAAGACATGAGCGGCGCGAGAGTCTAACGGTACTAGCGCACTTGTGAGCCGTGACGCATCAAGCTGTTTGCTGTGCCCATCTCTCTGAAGTTGTACGTGTCAAACCATACCTGCCTCATACCCATACTTCCTGATTGCAAAAAAGTAACATCGCACACTCTATTATACTATTTTTACAAATACCGAGACCTAATTTATCTGATTTGTGCTCGAGTTGCGTGTTTGACACAATGTTGAAGATTTTAGGTAAAATCATCAGCAAATTTCTGATAAGCAAATGCTCATTTTAGAGATTAAATCAAATAGGACAAAACTCCGTTCATTATTTGACGACTTAATATTCGCAGAAGCCTGCAAATTTTCGGTGAAAATTATGATCATACACGACGGTCAATCACAAAGACAATGTCATGCAGCCCAAAGTCTTAGTGCTGCGACTTCGTAAACCCTAGGTAGTGCTCTTTGGCTGTCCGTTCATGGTCCTGAGCCCGCTTGATGGATTCAACATTTAGGGGGGGTCGGCACTGTAGAACATTGTCCAGGAAACCTTGAAATTTGTGGTGCCCTTAAAAGTTCTCGCCTGGATAAAAATAAACCTCGCCACGTGAATAGGTAAAACTACACAAAAGCAGTAGGAGCTTTACATTGGCTAGTTGTAGCATATTGAATGAAAAAATGCCGCGCATAAACACAAAGACAAAGAGGGAACTTTTCCGTCCTGTCCTCATGTTTTTAGTGCAGTGTTTTTCCATACAGTACACAGAAGCGTTGAGACATATGTCCCGAATACAAGTACTTACTCTTGCGTTGTGGTTCCAGTGAGCCTTCCATATCTGGCCTCATACCATAAGGGAGATTTCGATGACACCCTTGTGCACTTCTCGATTCTTTCAATTTATGTTAAGGGTAGAAACACGTCTTCGAGAAATCTCTCCGTGCTTCTGGATTGCTTAGCATTCCTGGATGAGTTGACGAAAGAGGCTAGAGTACACCATGTACAGCTGCATGTGAAACATTGCATAGTTGTTCTTACAAGACGCGTTGTCTGTCAGCCTTAACCTTTTTGTACTTGAAATATTTCTCTTAGCACCCAGCTACTAAATGGCAAACATGCTTCTTTGATGTGGCTTTGCTCGCACAGTGAACAGACTTGTAAAAAACACCTCAATGTGAGGACTAATTGAATTTGGAGTTTGTATGTGCATTTAAAAAAAAAACGTAGACAGAACAGAGTAATAATGAATGTACAAGATATGAATATAAGTGGAGTGAGGTTGATAACTGAGGCTTCACTTGCACTACACAACAACAAAATAATTTCCTCCACCCACGTAAAAATAGGTTCCTGCAGTCTTGTTTGTGTTTACAAGGTTGGGTTGTTGGGGGTGCTTGTAGTTTTGTAGTGTAGTTCAGCACACTGATTAACTGCAAAAAGAAAAAAAAAATGTTGTTTTGTGAACATGGCCTATGCACAAACACCCATTTTGTTACCTTAAGAAAGTATACATCTTCTCATCCTCAGAAGCCCAATCCGTGTCCTCTAGGTCCACTTTTAGGATGCTTCCCAAAACCATTGCACCTGCGTGCCTTAGTTTCTCAAATATTTCCCGGTCACTCGGGTTGAAAGGCTGTGATGTGTTCGGTTCCGGCGCCAGCCTACGTGCCTTTTTTCCTGGCCTGCTCAGATTTAGCTCATCCAAAGCAGCCATGGTTGCCTGAAAATGTAACAAAAACTGCTGACAAGGGAGCGTTGCATGAAGGTGCAAGATAAAGATTATCTATCAGTACAAACATGCATAAAAAGGAACAAAGTAATTACTTTTTTGGAGCTGGCCTTTCGCCAAGCACATGGCCGTGACGAGTAGGACAAGTCTATCTGTGAACGTGCAGCTGATTCTAGGACAAAAAGTGTGGCAGCAACATGGCTGCACACCTCACCCAGCCTGAAAGGGAGCGGCATATTGATTGAATTTGTTTTCTGTGCAAGCACTACTTACTGCAGCGAGTTCACATACCCTGCTTTGCACTGGCAGTGACCAGCCAGCACCTGTCCAGGTGAGTTGTCGATACACAGCCACGCGTCGTGGCCATTGGCTGATGCAGTTTCTGACAGCATAGCTTCAGCACGTACAATGCAAATTTTGTTTGCATTTGACTATTGCGTCCAAAACAGTTGTGCAAGTTAAAACTTCAAAACGAGGCAGTGTTTCAGATGTACATCAAGCCTTAGAGTGATGAAAAGCAACTGGAAAGTGTCAAGTTTCATTTCCCTGACCAGAGTTGACCACTGAGAATGTTGGTTTTGTTGGTAAAGTATTTTGAACAGTGAAAGCTTGGACAACAACGGCAGCCCACAGCGATGTGTGCATTCTGAAATCTTTGATCTGGCCTGGTGCTTGTCATTCATTATCGCTTGCGATCTCGGCCATCGTAAAATTCATCCGTAGGAATTGGTTCGTTTACCTAAATTGAAATAAATAGCAACCAATATAAACCCAAAAAACCCAAACAAGACAGAAAATCAGGGGAAGTTCTGGCTTAAAGCGATGAAAAAAAAAAAACGTTGAGCAGGGAATTTTGCTTGAGGACTTAAAGGAATTTAAATCATGGTTAACCTCCATCGCGATAGAAATCGCCTCGTGTTAGTGGCGCATTAGCTATGGTTACAAAACTAGACACATGTTCATTTTAATGAATACCGAACATTAGGAAAAATTTATCGCGCACCACAAATCAATACAGCGCCGATGTAGCACGTTAGTACGACGGTTCAAAATACGTGGAGTTTTTCACTTGATAGCCGACGTGATGAAAAGGTAAATGACGCGCCCTTCGTAGCACCCATCGCGCAAACACGTTCAGTGCAGCTCCGTCATGGATGCTAACATAATTGGGCTTGGCAAAGATGTGTAGACGCTTTAAATTTCATGGCGTTCGTCTGTGTCACAAACACCAGATGCGCCTCAAACTTCACGTATCCTGCAGAGCAAGGATATCGAATTCTTGCAACGCTTTGTGCTCCGCATCTCGGCGTGTCGGCGGCGCAGCGAGCGACAATTTCATTGCAAGATGCGCGTCCTGGGGTGGTTACTGAAGTACCTAACCATGGTGGTTCAGGGCTTGTTGCGTGGCGAGAGCCACGGCGCACAGCGAGTAGCCAGGGAGTTGGGCGAGAGAAATTCCAGCGCTGTCCTAACTGCTGCTGCGAGCACGGCGCTCGACGAATCGCACCGAGCGCTCGCAGAGGGATCGACGGGAATTGAGGTGGGTGCTGGTGGCTCGTTCGTTGAACTGCCGCCAGCGATTGCGGAGTAGAGCAGCCCCTGCCTATCCGGCTGGGAGACACGGGCCTATTTTGAGGAGTTCATGGCTGAGGTCCTCGCGGCGCTGTGTTTCTGGATCTACTGGCCAGCGGGCTCTCTCCTGGTTTGGGCGCGGGCCTCCGCGAGCTGCCGCTCCTTTTGCCAGCGAGAGCAGCGCGGTTCTGTGGCGACGTATTTACCACCACAGAAGAGGCATTTGGCTGCCGGTGCCGTGCACTCTGACCGTTCATGTACTCCCCCGCAACGAAGGCAGCGCCGGTCGAAAGTGCAGGAGGCATGTGCGTGGCCGTACCGACCGCAGCGGTCGCACTGGGTAGGCCGCGGGAAAGCGCGGGCGTCGCGCTTTTACGCTGCGGCGCTGTTTGTAGAAATAAACCTCAGCAGGCGGTTTGTTCCCCTCGAAGCGGACGATGACGTTCTTTCCGGAGCGCCAACACACTGTTACGGAGAGGTCAGGCGCGATGTTTTGGCGGATGTCGTCCTTCCCGAGCGCTGTGTCAATTCCGAAAATAATTCCTCTGCATGTGTTGTTGGCGGCTTTCCTGGCGCGCACGCTGACGCCACAGATGTCTGCGATGGCGAGGAGAGGCTCGAAGGGGCTCCCATTGGGTACGTCGGCGGCCACAGCGTTGCGTCGAAAATTGACGCGGACGCGCACCACACCGTCGACCGAGCCAAGGAAGGAAGAGATGGCCTCCTGTGTGGAGGGCCGAAAGTTTGTCTTCCCACTCCCATGTTGTCGCGCATGTGCCGGGAGAGGAGGCGAAGAAGGCGGCCGGTGTGCTGTGGTCCCAGGAGGAGGAAGAAGAAGCAGGAGAGGACTCCGGTCTGGGTTCCAGACTCTCCTCCTGGAAGGGTGACGTCAGGTCGCCGCTGGAATGCGGGGAATTCTTGTGGCCCTGCTCTTGTGAAATAGTACGGTTTCAGCTGTCAGTGTCATAATATATGGTGCGCGTGGGTTTAAGATGGGCAAAAACAAACCAGTGCGCCGTGCGGTGGCGACTTGTGTGGACTTTTGGATGTGTGCGCCGTGCGGGGGCGAATTGCGTATGTGCCGTGCGGTGGGGAAGAGGATGGCGATCGTGTGCGCGGCGTGGCTCGAGACAGCGTGACCAGTGCGTGGGCCGTGCGCGAGAGTCGAATTCCAAGGCTGGGATCTCCTTCGCTGGGCGTCCGGTCCATGGGGGAAACCACAGCCCTACCTCCTGGTGCCTTGACTTACCAGAGCGCTCCCGCTTGTTCCGTTACGGGAAGATCGAGCCAGGGACCATGTACGAGGCCGGGACAAGCCTCGACACCGTGTGCAGGCGGGCACCCTCAGGGTTCGGCCCACGAGCACGCATGAGCCGAGGGCGTCAACAGTGGAGCGGGTCCCTCGGGCGCAGAGTTCCGGCATCAACGGCCGCGGAGTAGACCCCGTGACTTTACGCGGCCAGACCAGCACCGAGCTACGGCATCGACACGATCTACGCACGACGCCGTTAACTCGGCAACCTCATCGGCTCCGACGGCAGACTGTACGCCACTGCTTGACTATTTCGCGTAGCAGCCATCACGTCGCATGTGTAACTGTTTTCTATATTCGTTGAGTCATTTCATGTGTGTAAAGATGTCTTACGTGTGCTTGTCCACCTGCGTGCTGCGTCATTCTTTCTGGAGCGAATCCTGAACCCGAACACAATATCACAGTCAGGTCGCCGTGCGTCAGCCCGCTGCGAGAGACATCCCCAAAGGAAGGATGGCCGCCCGGGAAAGGTGGAAGCGTCAAGGTGGTGCTTGCGGCCTCCAGAGTCGACAGTAGCGAGGTACCAGCAGGAGCAAGCACCTGGCGCTGGGGCGCGGCTTTGGTTTGCCCTCTTGGTTCCTACCGGGAGCGGGCGCTTGAGCGCTTTAGCAGGGCTTTTCTTGTGTGCCTGCGAGTGTGTCCGTCTTACAGGCGGACTTCCAGAAGGACGGGGTAGGCTTTTGGGTGGTCTGAGGAGCTTCGTGGCCTCTTTGAGGAGTATCTCGTAAGCACGCGAGCGGTTTGTATGGCTCAAGGCGTATCCCAGAGGGAAATCCACCGGGAGTTCGTCGCCCATCACAGTGGTGAGCGGAGCGAGAGAGGAATGATTAAATAAAGACAAAGGGAAGGAGAGAGGTGGGACCTACATATTGCGCCTGTAGGTGGGCCCTAAGAAGGGCTGAGCTCAGAGGAGCGAGTTACCTAAGTGAAAATTATGGCGCTTAAAAGCTAAAAAAATACTAACTGGAGATAGGAAGAAAGAAATTGGCGAAGCAAGCCTGCACTAAGCTGCGAAAGGCTTGAAACAGCGAAAAAGGACGATTCTAAAGACTTATCTGATCGCTTCTAGGTTGTTTCTAGGCCTTAGCTAAGTGATACAGGTTGTTTCTAGGTTGAGCGAAACTGATATTTAAGTTCACTGTATGAGGACAAACCTAAAATAAACTTACTCCCTATTACACAAACAGTGATGACAGACCGCCGAGTTCCTTGACATTAAAAGACAGATTCCGAAGGGCTGCAACTGTCGGGATGTCTACAAAGCAATAAAATTGATAGTGAACACTCGAATGCACATTTTTTTGTCATTTCCTAAAGTTCCCTAAATGTGAGAAGGGGTAATGTTACGAAGCATTCACTGATCTTTATAGACCTTTCTTTATCTATGTATGTAACTATGCAACACCACATCAGCTCGATTTCATTCAACACATCAAACATGCCATCAGAGAATCTCGGAAATTCTGTGTTCGAATGGGCAATGTCTTGTCCCGAACATTTGTCCAAGAAACAGGAGTGCTGCAAGGTGGCGTGCTGAGTTGTGCACTTTTTATTATCAAAATGAATTCTTTGAGTTTGTGCATCACGCGTAACATGTTTTATTGCATATATGTCGATGACGTTCAAATCGGTTTTAAATCTTGCAATCTTACAATGTCCGAGCGGCGGTTCAACTTGGTTTGAAAAAGTTAACCAAATGGGCAGACGGAGAACGGGTTCAGCCTTAACCCGCAAAAAAGCACTTGCGTCTTATTTTCAAGAAGGAGAGGCCTCCATCCCGATCCGGACATTCGCCTACACGGCCAGCGGCTACCTCTAAAAACTGAACACAAATTTTTAGGCATAATTTTACACATGAAATTGACCTTTGTACCTCACATAAAAAATCTCAAGTACAAGTGTCTGAAAGCTATAATATCCTCAAGGCTTTGTCGCGAACATCATGGCGCAGTGATACAAAATGTCTGATGAATCTGTATAGAAGTTTAATACGCACGCACCCAGATTATGGGGCAATAATCTGTCAGTCTGCGACACCAAGCGCCTCGAAAATGCTCGACCCGGTCCACCACTTGGGCATTCGTCTTTCTACGGGTGCTTTTCGCACCAGCCCCGTAGAAAGCCTCTACATCGTGTCGAACGAGTGGTCGATCCACCTGCAGAGACCTTACATGATCTTCTCTATATTACCTCAAAGTGAACGCAGACAAAGCACACCCGTCACACTCCACAATTAATGACTTGTCCAGTTCTGCCCTGTTTTACAACCGTCCTTCGGTGAGACAGCCCTACTCACTTCTCGTGAGGAGCAAGGTGTGAGTACGGGCTAGTTGGTATTCCATTTCAAATTGCGGTTACAGCGCAGGGGAAGACAAGAGACAGGGGCCGACGAAGACGAGCGCTGACCTCCAACTAAAATTTTATTGTGTAGAACAAGCACATTTATGAAAAACAACACATCCGATAAATGCCCTCCGAAACACGAAGCCAACATGAGCAAGTACTCTAATACAACAAAGCAGGAACAGCCCTGTCGAGAAGAACAAGAGCGCATGTGTGGGTGCAAGAAAGCAAGTTCCTTGTCAGTTGAAGCTATCGAAGGCTTACTAACAGAGTCACCTTCAGCGATCGCTGCAGCTTCTATGATTAGTCTTGTGTTCTCGTTAGGATGTTTTGCTAGTATGGCCGTCTTTTCAAAGAACGGAACACAGCCGCATTGTGCGCAATGCACACAAAGAAAGCACTCCCTCCCTGTCCTCACTTTGTTCAGGAGCCTAGCTGAGGAAACGTGTGCCGCTTCTTCAACACTGTTTGATGGCTCCTGCCGCACATCTCCCGCGGTGGCAGTGGCAGCTCATAGAATGTGATGTACTATCCTTCGTGGAAGTTACGAAACACGCGCCTATAGCACATATCCGTGCACACTTCCTCGAACTACAGCACAAATACAGTTGCCCAGAATTCTTTACCGATGCCTCAAAGTCCAATACTTCTGTGTCTTACGCAGCTGTTGGTCCATCTTTTTCCGATGCCGGCGTTCTGCACCTGAATGCGATCATCTTCACAGCAGAAGCATACGCCATACTTGCGGCCGTCAAACACATAAAACAATTAAAACTCCAAAGCGCAGTAATATACACCGATTCCCTAAGCGTGGTAACAGCCCTCAAAACTCTGAAAAAACACAAAATCCCTGTCCTCGTCTCCCTATACTCCCTCCTATGCACAGTCTGCGCACTCAAATAGCGCGTCGTAGTGTGCTGGGTGCCAGGGCACCGCGATATCCAAGGCAACGTGTTGGCGGACCAGCTAGCAGCCTCCGCCCATGAAAATACTGCCGCCAATACACTCATTTCCGTTCCTCCACTGGACTTAAAACCTTTCCTTAAAAGCAAGCTCAGGGCTTATTGGCAGAACACATGGGACGCACACACACAAAACAAACTACATGTTATCAAGCCGCATCTGGGTAATTGGCCGCCAGTATCAAAATCACGCCACACAGAAGTAATACTTACAAGGCTAAGAACAGGGCACACACACAGTACACACTCACACCACACTCACACCTTCTATCCAGTGGTGAACCACCCATGTGCGAGAAATGTGAACCACTCACCGTGATTCACATTTTAATTCAATGTACAGAATTAGACACACTACCAAGAAATCATTTTACATTACCCGACCGACAACAATTGCCATTACACCAAGCTATGTTCATCGGTAGGGAACCTGTTTTTAAGCATCAGTCACTCTTCGCGTTTTTAAAAGAAGTCCACAGCTTTCACGTCACATACCCAGGCAGTCCATAGCACGACCTCTGAAAAGAGGTTGGTGCTACGGGAGCTACATTAGAGAAAGCACCTGCCTCCCATTCTTTGCCCGCAGGGGCGTCTGCGCAATCAGGCGTTTGGTGTGTAGCGACACCACGGACCCGAGCTAACGGGGGGGTTTCGACTCCCTCCCACGCCTAGCCGTGCGTGGCTTTGCCGTGTCCGGGGAAAAGGGGATCCTGGGGGTTGAGCCGACGCCGGGTGTCTGGACCTTTAAGGCCCCCCGGCAGAGGCAACACACCCCTTTGGCCCCGGCTTCACGTAGACGGCACCCCTGGGCTGACCCACCCAGGGGAAATCGGCGGTCGCCTTTTCCTATCCCCCTCTCTGATCTTTCGCTTTCCTATCCTCTTTCCTCGCTGTCCTGTCTCCTAATCTCTTCTGTTACTTCCCCATTTTCGTAGGCGGCCCGGGTTAACCGTGTATATGTGTCCTCTCTTGGACATAATATATTAGGTTATAGCGGCATTGTACGGCTGGCGTCTGCAGCCTTAGATCATAAGTGCTGCAGCGTCCCCAAGTTGGACTCCATGGTGGGTGGCCGCCACTGCTGCCGAAACACGCACAACTATAATGGAAACAGCTCCATTCTCCCGTCTCCTTGATCGTTACCCTCACAAGAGGGTACGCACCGATGAAATGCTCAATTCTCTGACCCGAACAGCAGAAACGTTTCCAAAGTATCATGTCCTTCACAGCCAGAACCCTGACAAACTCGCAAGAACTATTTCACCATTCACAGACGCAAAATCCTTGACCGAAGCTTTAGGGCCGGGCTACAAGGTAACGAAAATGGCGAGCGGTGACCTTCTTCTCGAAGTCACAGCGAAACAACAGTATGAAAAACTCAGCACTCTCGTATCACTTGGAAGCATAGCCATTACAGCGTCACCCCATAGGTCCATGAACACCTCACGCGGTGTCGTTTCCGAAGTAGACCTCCTTGACTTGTCTGAAGCTGAACTGCTAGAGGGATGGAAAAGCCAGAACGTAACTGATGTGAAACGAATCGTTATTAGAAGAGAAGGAAAAGAAATCCCAACGAAACACCTGATTCTCACATTTGCAACCAGTGTTGTTCCCCAAACCATTGAAACAGGCTACATAAAATTAAATGTCAGACAATACATTCCTAACCCCAGACGTTGCTTCCAATGCCAGAGATTCGGCCACGGATCACTCAGCTGCCGTGGTCATCAAACTTGTCCTAAATGCGGTGTACAAGGCCACCCCTCTGACAACTGTGCTGAGCCACCACACTGCATCAACTGTAACGGCAACCATCCTGCATACTCACGTTCATGTCCAAGCTGGAAAAAAGAAAAGGACATCATCACATTGAAGTACAAAGAAAACATTTCTTTCCGCGAAGCCCGTAAAAGGTGCTCACCCTTTCACAGCACACCCTACGCTGATGCGGCGCGCCGGGGGGCCGCGTCGCATCGGCCCCCGCCACTCCCTCGGTCTGCGCAGAGCGAACCGTCGGCTGTGGCGCCTGCCCCCACGGCGGCAGTAGTCAAGTCTACTCCGCCAACTAGCGAACAGGGACCGGCGACTCCAGGGCCGTCGGGTCTCAAAGCCTCGTCACGCCAGACGAGGCCCGAAACTCGAGCCACGAGCCCGACCGTGCGGGCATCCAGTGCCTCCGAGGAGGCAATGGACACGGCATCGGCACCCCTGGTGCCGAAACACCGGCGCTGTTCTCTGGACCGCGCCAAGAAAACAAAAAAGCTAATAACGGGGCCGGACGACCGTCCTGCCTCCTGAAACAAAGTATTTCAATTGAACACTCCACACTTCCTTACTGTACACACAGCACCTTTTTATCATTAATATGCACACACAAATACTACAGTGGAACATCCGAGGCCTTCTGCGAAACCTCGATGACATTCAAGAACTCCTTCACGAACTCAATCCAAAAGTGCTGTGTGTACAAGAGACACATTTAAAACCGCAACACAAAAACTTTCTACGCAACTACCTCATTTTTCGAAAGGACCAAGATGATGCCATGGTATCATCCGGTGGTGTAGCCATAATAGTCAACCAATCAGTAGCATGCACACATTTACCACTACAAACGTCCCTGGAGGCAGTGGCTGTTCGAGTGGTTCTTTTGAACAAACTCGTCACCATTTGCTCTCTTTACATTCCTCCACACTACCACCTGCAAAAACACGAATTTCAGTCCTTAATAGATGAGCTACCAGAGCCTTATCTGATTCTAGGGGACCTCAACGCACATAGCAGTCTAAGGGGTGACTCTCGCTGCGATGCGCGAGGTCGGCTAATTGAACAATTCCTTTTCTCTTCGGGTGCTTGTCTGTTGAATCAGAAAGAGGCAACATACTATAACCTCGCTAACGGTACCTACTCGTCTATAGACCTCAGCATTATATCTCCATCACTTCTACCGTTCCTTCAATGGAAGGTCATTAATAACCCTTACGGAAGTGATCACTTTCCTATAGTTCTGAGCACACAAATAGTAAATGAATGTCCCCCACAGGTTCCCAAATGGCACATTGACAAAGCCGATTGGGAACAGTTTCGTAAGAAGGCTCTCTTAACTTGGACAGACATGTGTGATTTAAGCATAGGTGCAGCTGTAGATTACTTTACAGCTTTTCTGATTAATGCTGCCACCAAATGTATCCCACAAACAAGTGGACTGTCTGGCAAACGACGGGTCCCATGGTGGAACAATGAATGCCGGAAGGCACGCAAAAAACAACAAAGCATGGAGGTTGCTTCGGGACTCTCCGACAGCCGAGAACCTTGACAGTTTTAAAAACATAAAATCTCAAGGCAGGAGAACGCGCCGACAGGCAAGAAGAAAAAGTTGGGAGAAGTTTTTAACGGGGATCAATTCGTATACACAGGAAGCTAAAGTCTGGAATATGGTTAGTAGGGTAGCAGGGCGGCAAGTACATTCACTTCCTCTAGTAAACACACAAGGCGACACCTTGGAAGACCAGGCAAACTTCCTCGGCGCACACTTCGAACAAGTGTCTAGTTCCGCGCATTACTCTGAAGTCTTCCAACGGTACAAAACAAGAATAGAAAAACAAAAACTAGAGCGGAAATGCACAAAACACGAGGCATACAACCAACCCTTCAGCTTAGCTGAGCTCCAGGTATCGCTTAACAGCTGCAGTAATTCCGCCCCAGGTTCTGACAGTGTGGTATATGACATGTTGAAAAACCTACCTGCCGAAACGCAAAAAACCTTACTTTTCCTGTACAATGCTGTCTGGTCTTCCGGCGAAATCCCCTCGTCTTGGAAAGAGGCCATTGTCATTCCTATTCTAAAACAGGGCAAGGATCCATCCTCTGTTACGAGCTACAGGCCAATCGCACTAACAAGCTGCCTGTGTAAACTTTTCGAAAAGATGATAAACCGCCGACTTATACATTTCCTGGAAACGAACAATCTACTTGACCCGTACCAGTGCGGATTTCGAGAGGGTAGATCCGCCACTGACCACCTTTTACGTATCGAGGCACAAATCCGTGACGCATTCGTCCACAAGCAGTTCTTTCTTTCTGTGTTCCTCGATATGGAAAAGGCTTACGACACGACATGGCGCTTTGGAATATTAAGAGACCTGTCCCACCTTGGTGTACGTGGTAGAATGCTAGATATAATAGAGAGCTACCTGTCGGATCGTACGTTCCGTGTCCGAGTAGGAAATGTTCTGTCAAGACCATTCCTTCAAGAAACTGGAGTGCCACAGGGTGGTGTACTGAGCTGTACACTCCTTATTATCAAAATGAATTCCTTGCGTCTTTGCATACCACGAAATATGTTTTATTGCACATATGTCGACGATGTACAGGTCGGTTTTAAGTCTTGCAACCTTTCCATGTGTGAGCGGCAGGTCCAGCTAGGTCTGAACAAGATCTCTAAATGGGCAAACGAGAATGGTTTCAGTCTTAATCCCCAAAAAAGCACCTGTGTCCTGTTCTCTCGAAAGAGAGGCCTTCATCCTGACCCAGACATTGAGCTGCATGGCCAGCATCTCTCCGTGAAGACGGAGCACAAATTCTTAGGCCTTATCCTGGATAATAAGCTGACGTTCGTATCACACATTAAACAGTTAAAAAACAAATGCATAAAAGCAATGAATGTTCTAAAAGTGTTGTCACGCACAGCGTGGGGTAGTGACAAGAAGTGCCTGATGAATTTGCATAAAAGCCTCATACGCACTCGCCTGGACTACGGGGCAATAGTCTATCAGTCTGCGACGCCAAGCGCACTAAAGATGCTTGACCCTGTCCACCATCTAGGCATTCGACTATCTACGGGCGCCTTTCGCACCAGCCCCGTGGAAAGCCTTTACGTCGAATCGAATGAGTGGTCGCTACACCTCCAGAGATCTTACCTATCATTTGTATATTTCCTCAAAGTGAACGCAAACAATGAACACCCCTCACACACTACAATCAATGAGTTGTCTGCTTCTGAACTCTTTCACAACCGTCCTTCTATGAGACAGCCGTACTCACTTCGTGTGAGGGGCCTAGCTGAAGAAATGGGTGTGCCACTTCTCGAACACTGTCTAATGGCTCCCGCTGCCCATCTCCCGCCGTGGCAGTGGCAGCTTATAGATTGCGATCTTTCTTTCGTCGAAGTTACCAAGCACGCGCCACTTGCGCATATCCGTACACACTTCCTCGAATTACAAGTACCCACACCCTGAATTTTTTACAGACGCCTCAAAGTCTAACACTTCTGTGTCGTACGCAGCCGTTGGTCCATCCTTTTCCGATTCCGGTATTCTGCACCCTGATTCAAGTATCTTCACGGCAGAAGCTTACGCGATACTTGCGGCAGTTAAACACATAAAGCAACTGAAACTACAAAAGGCAGTGATATACACGGATTCTTTAAGTGTAGTGAAGGCTTTAAAAACTATGACAAAGCACACAAATCCTGTCCTTGTCTCGCTATACTCTATTTTATGTACGATCTACTCCCTCAAACAACATGTCGTAGTGTGCTGGGTGCCTGGGCACCGCGAGATACAAGGCAACGTGTTGGCGGATCAGCTAGCAGCATCCGCCCACGAAAACAGTCCCAATACATCTGTAGCTCTCCCTCCAATAGACTTAAAACCATTCCTCAAAAGAAAGCTCAGGGCCTTTTGGCAGAGCACATGGGATAGGCACACACAAAATAAACTACACGTTATCAAGCCGCAACTAGGAAACTGGCCGCCAGTATCAAAATCACGCCACACAGAAGTTACACTCTGCAGACTTAGGATTGGCCACACATACAGTACACATTCATACATTTTGTCCGGAGGCGATCCACCTTTGTGTGACCATTGTGGCGACCCCCTCACTGTACTCCACACCTTACTGCAATGCAGGGAACTAGACGCTCTCAGAAAAAAGCATTTTTCATCTGTATACCTGCAGTACCCTCTTCATCCTGCTATGTTCATTGGCAGAGAACCCCTTTTTAAATATCAGTCCCTCTTTGAATTTTTAAAAAGTGTACATAATTTCAACGTTATTTTTCCAGGCGCTCCGTAGCGCGGCCTCATGATTGAGGCTGCTGCTACGGTTTCCATCAAAGGAAGCACCTGCCTCCCGGCCATTGGGATCAAAGGCCTTGAGGAGGCACTCGTTCTCTTATCCCGTTTTTCACTTGTAAATACCATGATCACTCGTCATTTATCCCACAACCATAGATCACACCACTTGTCACTGCCATAATTTTAGACTGTATACACATTTTTTACGCTTCTTTATAGCGCGTGATTTTAGGCCTCTATACAGCCACAATACACCCTATCATCGTATCACTGGCCATCGCTAACACCACATAAAAGACATGGCGCTCTTTGGCCACCCATGGCCCTTGCGCCAAAAAACCCCACTAATCAATCAATCATGCCTCCCATTCTTTGGCCTCAAAGGCCCTGAGAAGGTATTCGTGCTCACAACATACGCTCATTGTTTTATCGTCACAACCACTTGTCATTCATTCTATATGCACGTCTCACGTCATCTAATAATTTTACTACGTATATGTTTTACCCGCCTTTAGCGCAAGGAATTTTAGGCCCCTTTACAGCCACTTAACATAACCATTGTCCACTTTAGCTATCATGTCATGGCGCTCTTTGGCCATCACATGGCCCTTGCACCAAGAAACATCATACATCATCATCCTATGATGGAGGGATCAACCATGTTTTTTTTTATTAGCTCAGATGAATATTAAGCTTTGTTTGCTGGACGTAGGACTATCACTGTAAAGCAAAGCACATTTCTGAGCAGTGTTTTGAGCGAAACTGGTATTTAAGTTCACTGTATGAGGACAAACCTAAAATAAACTTACTCCCTATTACACAAACAATGATGACAGACCGCCGAGTTCCTTGACATTGAAAGACAGATTCGGAAGGGCTGCAACTGTCGGTATGTCTGCAAAGCAATCAAATTGACAGTGAACACTCGAATGCACATTTTTAGTCATTTCCTAAAGTTCCCTAAATGTGAGAAAGGGTAATGTTACGAAGTATTCACTGATCTTACGCACCATTCTTATCTATGTATGTGACTATGCAACACCACATCAGCTCGATTTCATTCAACACATCAAACAACATGCCATCAGAGAATTTCAGTTCAGCACCAGACATAACTTGAAAATCTCAGGAGCAATTGTTAAAGAACCAAGCTTTTATGCACAGATGTACTCTAGAAGCTGTCATTAAGGAATTAAACCTTTAAGTGCAGATGTGCCCTAATGGTATGATCATAAGACGAAACCCAGCATAAATCATGTCACGAAGTGCGGGTCTAAAAGGTGCCATGAAGGCTTTGTAACGCTACTCACGGCGTGTTTGCAGCCTCTCTGGGGACATTTGTTGCGCCTTTTCAAGCAACGCTATTACAGCTGTTTGGCAAGGAATCTGTTGCTTTTCTGCCATTTTCACAATTGTATCCCTTGTGCGATACAAGGCAGTGGGTCAGTCTTAGTGAGTATTGAAAAGTCACTGCAAAACTGAAGAAAAAAAGCGTACGAAGTGCTATGCAAAAAGAACCCAGCATGCACATAGCAATGATCTTACTTGACCATGGCATCTGCAAATACAGCATTTAGGTTGACAAATGGGCAAGGAATGTAAAGAATTCAGTTCAAGCCTGTGACCTAAAAAAATGCTGAGTGCAACGCTTTGCTCGAAGTGTTCATGAAAGTGAAGATTACAAGTCGCACACAAAAAGGTAACCGTGCTGAGAGTTTAATTTAAATCACACAAGCACAGCCTTAATGGCATGGCTAACGAGTCTTCTGCCCAAATACATTTGAGCCCCAACTTTTTCATCATAGTGATATTAGGAAAGCAGTATATAGTTGGGCCTTCATATGTTTCGTAAGGGAAAAGGGAGTTTGCGCATTAAAAATGGGCTTCTGTACAAGTTACGACAGCTATATTTTTTTTAATTGAGCTGCGTCCTCAGCCAAGCAAGCTAACATGCTGTGTCTCGTTCATAGTAGCTAAACTGGCTTACCCTCTCAAAATCCATCATGTAAGGGTACTTGCCTCAGAAACACTAGCTGTTGCGACGTCAGAAAGTCTTATGGCGACACGTCAAAGCCATGCTTTCATCGATTTGATCTGCATCGGGAGAACTCTTACGGGACTCACAGATGAGCCACTCTGTATGCATTGCGAAGCTTGTTTCATCCTCGCCAACTGTTGTAGAGATAGCACCGGCCTTGGGGGAAGCAACACCAAGATAAGTGATTGCAGCATAAAAGCATCTGTCCTATGCAGACCAAGACTGCAGCAATATTTAGGATTCCTAAAAACGTAATCGCCTCATTTACAATCATTTTAATGAGATACATTTACATGAACACATCACTACAAATTCCAAATGATTTCTCAGCCATGGACATAGTGCTAACGAGGCAGCAAACTCAAATGGGACTGTTTTTGAGCGTTAAATTGTATTTTTGAGTACCCCCAAACGCTTCGTTTAAAGTGTATCCTTGATTTTTGCTGCTATTGTTCTTTCTATTTTATGGTTTTAGTTTCGTCTAGCCAAATTTATTGGTTACATATTTGACCAACATACTCGAATCACGCGTCCAAAAGATTTCAATACCACTTCAAAACACTGGTGAGTTTCCGGGTGCTTGTAATCAGTGAAAACAAATTTTCCAAAACAAATCAAGACAATATATTTTACTGAGGAATGCCCCTCACAATTTTTTGCACATTGTGCCGCTGGAGCTCCGCTGCACCTGTTTCTGCACATCCCTTCCTGCGTGATGCAAACCTCATACGGTTGTCGCCCACGTGACCCTCATTAGAGACTACTCGTCGCAGATTCTTGAATCTGTAGCACAAGGCTACCTTCCACGAGTCCTGAGGGTTGTACGAACAATAAAGTAATACCTATTGTACTCATATTCACAGGTAGCTCATCACAAAGGAAAGGCTCATACCACAATTTCAGTAGGCATTACATAAACAAGTAAGGAAAAGGCAAATCAGTTCAAACAACACAGATGACAAAAGAAACGTAAGCTCAGCAACAGTGTTGTACATGTTACCAAAAACAAGTGACTAAATACGTTACTCGTTAGTGAAACAAACAAGGACCATGTTATTACTTTAAGTTCCCTGCAACAAAGATGACGCGTTACCCTTACTGATGCCTAAGAAAGTACCGCATGTCACTTTTGCATTTACTCCATCGTCATGAGTCTTCATGAGTGCATCTTCGCTGCAGGAAGCCTTAGTATCTAGTGCGAAACGCTCGGAAACCCTGAGTAACATTTTCAAGGGGCTCACATTTATATTTAACAAAAAAAATTCAATTAAAATACTGATTTAACCATACAAATGTCTGTCCTTAGCATTATTATAGCAGCCTAAATTTGCACGTAGGGTTACATGTGATGGTTTATGACTGTGGCATTTTCTCAATGTGACAATAAACACGATATGAGATTTCATCAACACTCTCTGCAAAAAAAAAAAAAACATCCCTGAACTCAACAAAAATACAATGACTCTCACAGCGTGCTTCTACTAACGAAACAGATATGCAAATTTTGTAGCAATAAAAACATGCTTAATTGGTTGAGTTCAAGAAAAAATACGCACATGAACAATTTTTTTTTGTCTTTAACCCGTGCAATTCCGCAAAAGGTATGAGCATCGAAGTGAAAGTGTTTAAGGTCACCCTTGCTCGCTCAGAAATTCAATAACCAGACGCCTATACGCACACTTGCAAACAAAAGAAACGAATGTTTTGGAAACAATGGATAGCTTTGTAATAACTACAACTTGTAGTTATTGTAATCAGCGAGCTTCCCTTACTTCTTAGCGAAGACGACAAATAGGCGCTCGACGGACGCATTCCCTTACAAAAATGTTTATAGAGTTGCAATTAAAGTGTCATTGACCTTCCTCCATAGAACTTACTGAGAATTAAGTCTATCCAGGTTTTCTATCGAGTATCGCAAGAAAACTGGCTACCGAATTTTGATTAAAAGGCTCCTTTTGTGTGCCAATTGACAGTCTAAGAGGTTCTATTGGGTTTCAATAGCGGATTGTGTAATTTCAGTTGGATATTTTCAATTGACTGCAAATTAAACTTGTATTGAGTCCAGTCAAAGTGAGTGCATCCAGGCTAGCATAAATGCGATGTCTGTATCGCATTTGACTTATATCAAGCACAGATTTGGTAGAGTCAGTGTATTGTTCCTGTGTGTTTTGATGTCATGCAAATGAAAATTAAAGAGCATCATTTGATCGCAGCATACTTTTTTAAAGACAAAGACATAGCATGCAATTGTACTTACACAGATATGTTGTCTGTAGATGTTATGCAATTAGCCACATGAAGAGAATATGCATTCAGTTGCAAATTTATTGCGGTCCCAGCTCTCACGACAGCATTGTGGGCAGGGATGTTTTCACCCTGACAGGGTCAGCTTTCAGGTTAGTCACGGTGTAACCTGCATTGCAATAAAATTGTCATTGCTATATTCAGTTGTACGAACTTTTTCTAATCCCCCGCCGAAGTTCCATTGGACCCAATGCTAACACATTTCAGTTCAACAAAATTAGTGGAGAGATGCCCTCTGCACTAATTTTGTTAAACTGAAATGCGTTAGCATTGGGTCCAATAGAACTTCGGCAGGGGATTTAAAAAAGTTCGTTATATGAACATCTTTCGCGACACCATCCAACGCCTCTCATGTCAGATCAGAAATTACCTGAAAGAATGCGTGCAGGCAGTTTTGCGTTTTGAGGAATACGTCACCTGCGACTATCGTGTGGAGACGTGCCACTCTGTCTACAGAAGATATTGTAGCGAGCGTCCTACATCGAGAAGGAGGAAGAGCTAACCTCTGTAAAGGAAGCACCAACAACTTCAGCTAAAAAAGCACTGATGTACTTTGGAAAAATTAAGTCCTTTGCTGCCCAGCAGATTGTTGTGCCGGAGAAGATTTACAAGCTTGAACACAGTGACTCAATACACGGCCACTGCAGTCGCAAATGCAGAAGTGCAGGAAAAAATTACTACATTCTTCAGGACAGGCTAAATAGGCAGGAATTCACATTCAAATACACGGCACAGCAAATAAGAGCGTTCAAATTTCATTTCTCTTCAGGTTCTGATAACAAGTTGCAACATAGCGATTTCAGTTCTGTGAACTTACACTTTATCGAACTTTTTTCTGGGGTCCCTTGAAGTTCGTTGAAGCCTGTATGTGTATACATAATATAAAATTTGAAATTGAAACTTGCAAGCTAATTTCGGGCATCGCTGAACAGCCAATGCAACACAAGCAAAAAAAAAAACAGTCCTGCACGGAATACGCAGCACAATCACAAGAGATGGAGAGCAGCCTTCCTAAAGCCTGTTGTAAACTCTTTTGAGATGACTACTAGAGACACAGTTGCAAGGTACTCACGACACGATAAATGATAATTTTCAGGAAGCAGGGGAGCAGCTAATATAGCATTATGTATCATTTTGTGGAGAATGGAGGTACCTGCTACACATCTGTAAGCATTATGTGCACTTCCTTGATGCTATGGCTGATGACCATAAATGATTGATGTCTGAGCCCTTTGTAATGGGAGAGCTGCTTGAAACGGCCCACTAATTATGCACATCGCATTGAGTGGCACCTAGCTTTTACTTTACTCTCGTACCATGCTATGTATAATATGTTAACGTGATTCCTTCCCTGACATGATGCCTGTAAGGGTTTTTTGGGCACCTGTGTGGCTCCGTGGTGGAATACTCGACTGCAACGCAGAGGGCATGCGTTGAAATCCTTTTATATATATATATATATATATATATATATATATATATATATATATATATATATATATATATATATATATATACAGGCAGGCATGGTGGTGGAGTGGCCTTAGCGTTGCAAGTAGTCAAGTAGATCATGCGTGAGAAGTCACAACGTTGTTTATTTCGACGTTTCAGCCAGAGTCTGGCCTTCATCAGGAATGAGGGTGCAGTTTTTTGGTGCTCAGCTTTATACAATCTTAAAGAAGAGAGGATACGCGGAAAAAAAAAAACCCAGTGAGAACATGAGGTAGCCCCTCCCCCCCCCTTCTCTGGCCCCTCCACCCCTCCTTCCACCCCTCCTACGATCACCTTTAAGATGTCCGCGGCCTGCATATCCTTCCCTCCATTAACGTATTGTTCCCGACCAGGCGGCGCCGCGTGGCTCCGGCGGTGCGGTGTGGGGAGAAAAGGAGCTTTTTAAAGAGGTTAAACCTTTAACTACTCAGTGCCACGTGGACGTCTCGTCCCCGAAAGGGGGCCACCGCGTATTGCCGCAAAGACTAGCAAGCGGGCGCAATGTCAATTTTGGCCTGCTCCTGGATTCCGCAGTCGGGGGCTCCTGATTGTGCACAAGGGTGCTGTCGGACATGTCATGCTTGGCACAATTGATTGGTTAGTAAGATAGGAAAAGAAACAGATGATCGACAGCTGCACTTAGAAAGAGTAGTTACACTTGGAAGTATTTTCAGTTGTCCAGTGACCGTCGCAGCTGCAGTGCCGTGAACTCTTCTGTTATTATTGTCATTATTGCCGTTATTGTTTTCTAATGCTTTAATTGCTGCAAGTGTACCCGGATTCTCATTTATTCCTATTTCGAGGGTGTTAAATCGGTGGATGAGGTATGACTCGTTGTTCACGTTCTCGGTTTGATTTAAATCCCGTTTCTAAGAGTGTTACTCATAGTTTGTCGAATGCATGGTCGGGAATGTTGAGATTTTTTGATAAAGGTAGACTTGGGGCTGATTTCGCATGGGTTCTGTGATTATTGAAACGAATCCTAAATGGTGTTCCTGTTTGTCCGATGTACTGCATACTGCACACGTTGCATTCGAGTAGGTATACCACATTAGAGGAATCGCATGTTAGGTTTCCTCGTATGTTAATCGAAAACTTGGAGTGTGTGCTGGTTGCCCTGTCTGTTTCTCGCATCGCTTTACATACAAGACATCGTAACTTTAAACAAGGTCGGCATGAATTATTAGGGGGTGAAGTATTGATCTGACAGTGCACAAGTGTGTCTTTGAGGTTGCGTGGTCGTCGGTAAACGACGCCAGGGGCGGATGGAAATGCGCGTTTCAGACGTTCACTTTGTTCCAGAATGTTGTAATGTCGTTTAAGGATTTTGTTTACATTGGGGAAGTTCGTGCTGTAAGTTAAGCAGAGGTTTGTCCGTTGCGGGTCTTGTTGCGGTGGCCGCTTCATAAGTTAGTCATCACGCTTCAGTGTTCTAGCTTTTTGAACGGCGTCATTACATGTGGGGGTATTTTTGTTTATCGAGCATAAGTTTTAGCCTCTGTGAGCTCGTGTCAAAATCAGCGTCTTTTGAGCAGATTCGCTTAAACCGGTGAGCCTGGCTGTACGGAATACTGTTTTTACAGTGGCGCGGGTGATCGCTTTGGTAATGGAGGTATTGTTGTCGATCCGTTGGTTTGCGGTATAGGGTTGTAGAAAGTTTGTCTTCTTCTATCATTACGGTAACGTCAAGAAAATTTACGGTTGCTTGCGAGTAGGTGTGTGTGAAGTGTATGCTTGGATGTACAGCGTTGTAAGTGTCGATAAAGTTGAGAAGTTCATCCTCGCTGTGGGTCCAAATAAGAAAGATGTCGTCTATGTATCTTCTGTGTAAGAGTGGTTTCAAGGAACTTTGTGCAAGAAATTCGGATTCTAGCTTTCCCATAAATATGTTGGCATAATTGGGTGCCATTTTGGTGCCCATAGCGGTCCCGCTAATTTGTCGAAAATACTCTTGGTTAAATTCAAATAAATTTAATTCTAGGACCATCCTCGTCAAAGTTGCGATGGCAGAGAAATCTGGGGTGTCAGGTTGTCTATGGTCTGTGTACATGTTTTGTAATGCAGCTATGCCGTCATCGTGAGGAATATTTGTATACAATGAGGACACATCAAGAGTAACCAAGTACGAGTTTTTCGGCACACACAGACCTGCAATGTCTCGAAGAAAACGTATGGTGTCCTTTACGTACGACGCGAGAGTGCATGGAATGTGGCTTATTAATTTGTCCAGGTACCCTGATATGGGTTCAGTTATTGTACCCTATGCCTGATATGATTGGTCGACCTGGGTTACCGGGCTTATGAATTTTTGGGAGGATGTAGAAGCGACCTCGACGAGGGTACGACGATTGCATTAGTTTGTGGTCACTGTTGGTTATCCTTTCTGCGTCCAACAGTTCCTTTAGTTCTGTTGATACTATACGTTTGTATCCGTCTGTCGGATCCCCTGGGAGGCGTATATATATATATATATATATATATATATATATATATATATATATATATATATATATATATATAATATGTGTGTGTGTGTCCATCCACAAATACATCTGTGCCGCATAGGCAACTAACGCCAAACCCTGTGCAAAGCTAGAGAAAAAGCTTTGCTTTAACAACAGTGCACACTTACCTATCACCGCCTTGACCATGACAGGGTCAAGAGCATCTTTCGCTTCCAGATCCTTTTTCGCGTTGCACTTTCTCCCAAAGAGGGATTTTCGCTTGAGCTCGTCGGGGGAAAACAGAATACATAGTAGCCCTCGGGCAAATTTGCTTGGATTGCCAGGGCAACCCCGTTTTATGTTTGCCAGCTGTAGTTCCTCGACCATGACACCACTTCCGATGTCGACCTGCACCAAGAAATAAATGCGTCATTTACAACAGGAAAGCTTGCACAGGTGCAATTGTACATACAAAGCAAGAATAAAAAAAATGGAAGAGAAGCATGAATTTAATGGGACATTGAAGCTGGAACATTGAAGCCTAGTAATACAATTTAAATATTTCCACAGCCCAAGAAGTTTCTACGAAAACCAGCATGCTGATATGCAACTGATCCTCTGAGGTTATCGTTAATCAGCAACGATAACGCCACAAAGAACACGGGAAAAGGAAGTGACCAGTACAAGCGCTCACTATCAACAAAGGTTTTATTTCAGAAACAGAGCATATATAAGCACCCTTTGAAGGTGCAATAATTAAATGAAAGAAGGTGATAGACACGCGTCTATGCCAAGAATTCATGCTCTTTCACAGATAAAAGGACAGACGGAATACTGACACATCTGTTACCTGCCCTGGCTATCTCTGACGCCTCTACGATTTCTCTGGTCGTTTTGTCACGGTGCCGATACACAACAACTGTCTGATTGAACAGTGGAGAGCGCACTGTGGCTTCGCGTCACACGTCTTACAATGGGCGGCAAGGTGTCCGTCAATGGCAGTGTTCCTGATTTTGTTGTGCTCGAGCAAGCGAACGTTGAGGCATCTGCCAGTCTGGCCTATGTAATGCCTTCCACATGAAAGAGGAATGTTGTAAACGACGCCTCTTGCGCACGACACGTAAGCGTTTTTGTGTCTCATGGAGCAAACAGGTTTCCGCTTACTTGTCAGACAACTCACCTTACACAAGCTCAAAAGCTTGTTAGGTGCCGAAAACACAACCTTTACCCCAGAACGCTGCCCGACCTTCTTTAAATTGTGAGACAATTTGTGAAGGTACGGGATTACAGCCACCTTTCCTTTGGCTCGATTTTCTTTTGCGGTTCTCTCAAGTTCCGCTGTCCGCTCTTCACTCAGACGTGAGACGGACTTCCTTTTTTGATGCAGGCCCTCAGCGACTGAGACAACGACATGCCTCGGATAGCCTGCTGCCTCCAAACGTGCCACTTGTTTTTGAAGGCTTTCATCCACCAAGTGAAAGCACGACTTGCGGAGAGCGTTTGACAAAAAAGAAAGCACGATGTTTCTTTTTATAAGCTTTGAGTTCGCAGATGAGTACTTTAAGGGCGGCTTGTTTGCTCTTGGTTCATAGACCCAAAACACGTGCTCATCTTTAAAATGCAGCCTCAAATCTAAAAACCTAATGCTGAGCTGTTGGGGAAATTCCGTGGTAAAACTGAGCGGCCTAAAACACTGATTAAAAGATGCAAGAATTCGCGTGACGACAGGGTTGGTACAGTCCAAACATTGTACACAAGTGGGCCTATCACTTCTTGAACACCGTCTAGTGACTCCCGCCTCATATCCCCCGCCGCGGCAATGGAAACTCATAGATTGCGATGTATCCTTCGTGGAAGTTACTAAGCACGCGCCTACTGGACATATCCGTACACACATCCTCGAACTCCAACACAAGTACACCTTTCCAGAATTCTTTACCGATGCCTCAAAGTCTCACACTTCTGTGTCCTGCGCAGCGGGTGGTCCATCCTATTCAATGTAGGCGCTCTGCACCCCAATACAAGCATCTTCACAGCAGACTCAAACACACTCAAACAGCGTGTGGTAGTGTGCTGGGTGCTAGGGCACCGCGAAATCCAAGGAAACATGTTGGCGGACCAGTTAGCTGCACCTGTCCACGAAAGCACTGCCGATGCATCCATAGCTGTCCCCGCACTAGATCTTAAACCCTTCCTAAAACGAAAGCCCAGGGCTTACTGGCAGCGGTCGTGGGACAGAAAAACACAAACTAAGCTAGTGTTGAAGTGTTTGAGTTTGTTCACCATTCTCTTTCTCGACACTCACTAGGTTTACTTGTTACTTGTTACGGTTACTTGTTACTGGCCAATTTGTATGAAAGATTGAAGGGATTTTTTAATTAACTGAGCAAAAAGCTTCCCAGTTTATATATGTTGCTTTGTTAAGCATATTATTGTATGTATCATGCTCCTTATAATATTGCCACGCGTGTTATTTGGATGTATTCGGATTCACCCGCAAAGACTGTTTGCAACGCTCCGCGCAGACCGCGCTGCGATGTGCAGAAGCTTCGCGAATGCTTTAGCTCATTCCGTTAAGATTGCGCGCAGGACGCGAATAGTGTAGTTTCTTCGAGAGATTACGCTGCCACCAGCGATAACGCTGGAACGTTCGATAGCATACGCATAAAAGCCGACGCGCTTTACCGCTTCTGAGATTATCGACGGCCGACGCTTTGTTTGCCGCTATCAGTGCACATTGTGTATCACTTGCAGATTGACTTAGAGCACTGCACGGGCCGGATTTTAGGGCCCGGGCCCGCTGTATGAAGCCCGAGCCCAGCCCAGCCCGGGCCCGGGCGTACATGACCGAACTCAGCCCGAGCCCGGCCCGGGCCCGTCGTTCCAAGCCCGGGTCCGGGCGCCCGAGCCAGGCCCTGGGCCATTATTCCAAGCCCGGGCCCGGCCCGGGCGTTCATTACTAAACTTATCCAGGGCGCGCGTGTTCATGACCAGGCCCGGCCCGGGGCCGCTAGAGGTATTAGTTGTTAATGATGATTAATAATGATGCCTTGCGGTTTGTAGCGGGCGAACGGACGGAAAATCCGGTGTGTACATGCATCGAAATGTTGCTTTGCCCGTGGTGGTAGCTCAGCGGTTAAGCTGTTTCGCTGTTAAGTCCTAGGACGCGGGTGCGATTCCCGCGGTCACGGAGGCCGCATTTCGATGGGGGCGAAATGCAAGAACACCGGTCTATATACTTATCTTTAGGCGCACGTTAGAGAACTCAAGGTGGTCGAAATTAATCCGGTGCCACTACGGCGTGCCTCGTAATCATATAGTGGTTTTGGCACGTAATACCAAGGGATATAAATGAAGGTTACCGTATGTGTCAACCTCAAATAAAAGACCGAACTCTTTATTCCTCCCATGGGAACAACCGTGATCTGGCCCGAGGAAAAACTGTAATGACGCAAAGAAGACGGGGACGAAGCGAAGACACGGACAGACACGGGCTGTCTGTCCGTGTCTTCGCTTCGTCCCCGTCTTCTTTGCGTCATTACAGTTTTTCCTCAAGTTATGAACCAACTAGCTCAGCAACAAGCCCTGGTGATCTGGCCCATTATTAGTGCTGTTAATATATATATATATATATATATATATATATATATTGTAAGGAAGACAGCGCCGCTGGGGCGCGAACGCGTGCTCGGCTACGGGAAGAAGAGGAGAACGAAGCTTGGGAGCAGAATAGAACAGCCGGCCTAGCGAACAGGCGTTGTCTCTGTTCTCTTCTTCCTTACAATGGCGCAGTCGTCGAAAGGCTTCGGCGAACCCCAGCTGTTAGCTTGAGGCAACGCGTCTTCCAGAGGAACGCCGTCACGCTTCCTCGCTGATGGAACCCGCAAGTAGATCACCGCGGCAAGCATCCATCCCACCACCAGCGGACGGCGTCCAGGCCTCCATTGTGGTTCCAGGGAACTACTTGTCCGGTGACGTGCTCCTTCGCAGCAGCAATGCACACGGGCTCCTCTCGCCCAGGGACGGCATACATGCCTCCTCGCCACCACCTGCCAATCTGTCGGCGCTTCAGGCACCGTCCGTGGACGGCGTCCAGGCCTCCTCGGCGGCTCAAGCCTCCTTCATCGAAGCCGTAGTACCAGTTCACGACAAGCCATCGCACGGGTACCGGTTACCTCGGAACGTGGTTGACGCTTCCAACGGCCAGGACCCCGGGAATGCCGTCCACGCTTCCCGCAGCGACAACGGCTTACTCATTACTTCATCGGCACCCGAGCCGCTTAGGGGTGCTGTCCAAGCTCCCTCGGACAAGGGTCCCTCCTCTATGAGTACGCTGATCGTACCATACTCCTCGGACGATACCACGGGCACCACGCGCGGATCGCCCGAGAGCGCCGCCGAGCTTTCCGCCACCATCGCACGACTCCGAGTCACGGTGAACGCCTTAGCAGCGTCAATCTCCGTGCTGTGCCCTGCCGCCTTGCCAGCACTGCACTCGCTCAATGCCGCGTTGGCCGCCGCCGCCTCGCAAGACCATGAAGAGAGCTCACCCGAGAGCCGCAGAGAGCTGCGGTGTGCCCTCACAGAGCTCTCATTCCACCTCGACTGGTTGGCGTCGTCATGCCCCGGAGTTTCGCCTACCGTAGCACCATCACCGGCTGTTTGGGCAGTGCCGGTGTTCCGCGGTTTCCAGGACGACGTCTTCGGGTGGATTGAGACTATCAACTCGCTCGGCACCCACCACGCTTGGTCGGACCATCAAAAATGGATGATTGCCATCGACAGCCTTCGCGATGCCGCTAAGGCATGGCATGCCTACGAGGGCGTCAGGCAGCCATCCTGGTCGGCATGGTGTGCAAAAATCACAAATCTTTTTCGTCCTCTTTCACATGCCTGTGACCCTATCTCCCCAGACCCACTCTCGACCGTGCATGGGGGCTGTGAGGCACACCACTTCGACGGCGCGGCTCGGGCGTGCACAAACCTGCCCTCCGCCCGAGATCACGAGGCACAGCGCTTCTATGATGTAGCTGTGCCCTTCACCAACGTGCCCTCTCTCGGTCATCGAGCTCATCTGGGGCACCAGCTCGATGGGGCTTCGGTGCCCTCGAGCCCCACGACAGAAACCCTCTCGGGCTGCCCTGAAACTGACGTTGGACGCCGGTCTTGCACTCCACTGCTGGTCTCCGCCTCTGCGCCGGTACACGGCATCTTAAGATCACTGAGCGAGGCCGAGACCACTCCTCGTCCAGCGCAGTTGGAGGAACCGGCCCCATATTCGCCTTCGCTGGGGCACGTGCAGATGATACCAGCTCCTCTCGTGCTTGCCACACCTACAGTAAAGGCGCCAGAAGAGCCCAAGCCATTCATCGCTGTGCTCGCTGACGAAGGTCATGAGGCGCATAACCTCGGCGCTGAAGGTGCCCGCAGCAGCCACTCCACCGAAAGCTTCGCTGATTGTCCCGCGGCAGACACGACCGACCGCGAGCTGTGTTCTCCGCCACAGATGGGAGAAGCTACGTGGCTACTCTCCACACCAAACAAGACCACCCACAAGCCACAGCAGTTGGCGATGCCGCCTCCATGGTCGCCAGTGCTTGAGCGCATGGAGCGGCCAGTTATTCTCGTACCTGAGATGCCCCTCAAACCAAAAGTTGGGAGGCATATGCAGCTGTCCTCTATGCGGAGCCTGAAAAAAATAAACGCCCGTTACTCGGCAGCGTGGTACGCTCCACCTAGCTCGGGCGGTGGGAGAGCGTCGATGAGATTTGGTCCGTCAGCTGCAAAGCTGCAGAGACGCGCGCAACGACAGAACTGCGGTGACAACACATCAGTGCAGTCATATGCCGTTCCTCGTACAGTGCGCCAAGAAATGCGACAAGAGAAGCGACAGCGGCAGCTACGACCTTCCCTCAATAGCCAGTGCCGACCGCCAGAAACATGTAAACTCCAGCACACCCTGTCGCAGCTGAACCGACACCTGCGAAGACCGCCAAGGAGCAGTCAATTTCGCCCACCAGAGACGTTTCGGCAGCTCGCCATGCTACGTCGCAGTCGTGGCCGAGTGTAAGGAAGACAGCGCCGCTGGGGCGCGAACGCGTGCTCGGCTACGGGAAGAAGAGGAGAACGAAGCTTGGGAGCAGAATAGAACAGCCGGCCTAGCGAACAGGCGTTCTCTCTGTTCTCTTCTTCCTTACAATATATATATATATATATATATATATACAGCGGAATTCATGAGCATACAGCATAAAATAAACGCACCGGTATAGATATAGTTACGCGTGAAGGCGGCTGAGACGTTACAGCTGAAGGGCCGTTTATTAGGTCTCGAAGGTGAGCGCAGGAGTGGCCAACAAGTTGTCTCTCTCAGCGTCGTCGTCTTCTCTCTAGCTGCAGCTCGGGGCGGCCAGCACGTTCACTCTTCTTCGTTGTCCTCGCAGGTACGCGCAACAATATTATATATCTATCTGGTGAAAAAAATAGCACTTCAACTGTTTTTCAATTTTAATTGCTAAGCTTTACTAAAAGCCAGCTCTTTGCACGTGTCACTGCAGCTTGGCACAGTATGCCTTAGACCATGCAATGCATAACGTTCGCGTGTGCTCGAAGGCCCGACTTAGGCCTTTTATTGAGCGGGCTCGGGCCCGGCCCAGGCCCGCGGCTTCAAGCGCGGGCCCGGCCCGGGCCCGCTGAAAAACGCTTCGGACGGCCCGACCCGGCCCGCGGGCCGGGCTGGGCCCGTGCAGTGCTCTAGTTTGACTTTCCATTTTCCGGCCACAAGTTCGGCCAAATAAATAGTTTCATCTTGGACACTCCGACGGGTGCCTTCGTCCACGTCACGACCCCGTGACAATATTCTGTTTGGTAATATTGCCTTATTTCCTCTGTGGCCCTTTGGTAAGATCTTCTCATTGTTCTCATTTTTTTCCATTCTATTTCTAATTGTACAGACCACCATGGCTTTGGTTTTTATCTGACGTCGTTATCTTTTTAGTGAATTTTTCTGTTACTTTGTTTATCATGGAGTAAAATATATGTAAACTTTCTGGTATATCGTTTATACCATTCAATGTATTGTTCTCTGCGAACCATGGATCTGGTAATATTGCATCTAATATATTTTTCCTTCCTTTAAATGTAACTCCACATGTTTCATGTTCCTTCATCTGTTGGATACCAATTTCGATTTTGAGGTATCTATGATCACTGTTGTTGAATCCTTTGAGTACTTCCCAATTCTTTGTTTCCGAGTGGAGAGACGTGTTTGCGATAGCAAGATCGATCCACCTTTGGCCCTCGAGGTATGAAAGGTCGGTGATGAGCTCCTATCGTTTACGATTATTAGATTGTTTCTAATCACGAATTCTAGATTTTCTCCTATATGGTTGTTAGTCTTGTTTCCCCATATTGTGTTTTTTGCGTTAATGTCTCCGCTTCTTATTACGTCTGCGTGTCGTGTTGATTGAAGCACACTTTCTATTTTTTATACATAGGCCCAGTTGTCTGCGCTGGGGGTTCAATAACAGTTGATTAGTATGTTTTTGTTTTTGTACTCTATTCTACTTGCTGTGATATGTTCTTTGGCTATTAATAGAAAACTTTATATTTCCCGCTTGTGAATTATTCTTGCAACTTTCGGATTTTGGGTGTGCTATTATCGTGTGCTCTAGTGGATATGTGCTAGCTTTGTTTTTAAACGCGAAGCATTTCTTAGCGAACCTTCGGCACTTTGAGCGTTTCTATCTACGTATCTATCTATCTAGCCGCCTACGTCTGGGTGCCCTCGTGGACGCCTCCTTAACTTGGTGTAGATCAAAATTGGCATAGGAGGCTAAGAGGATTTGACGAATATGAATGTCGGGTCCAGACATGAATAACGTGAAAATCCTGTCGCGTACGTCGTCAAACCCTTTCCTCCAGACACGTGTGGCACATACCCGTATACCGGGAGCCAGGGCACACGGGTATGCGCCACAGGTGCTTGACAGTTTATATCTACCCAGCAACGGCGAAAACACACATTGGTAATTTAAATGCGACAGCGTTAAGAAAAACAGACATCGGCAGCGTTGACCCGACAAATAGAAATCATTACGGGAGGATCGGGCTTCTTTCCTTGTTTTTTTTTTCTTCCCCTGCTTTGTTTTGTGCTTCATGTTTTTCGACTTCCGAGATTTTCCCTTTTTCGGAAGGCAATTTCTTGCGCTTGTTCGATTATGACTTTCTTATCAGGCCAAGGAAGCAACGTGTGCTTCAAGAATGCTTGGAGCACTGGCATGTGCTTCTCAATAAAATCTGGATCCCTAAGAACGCGCACAACAAACGATTTCCAAGTCGAGCATTTCAAATCACAATAACTGACATCAGCTGATGCCAGTTAAATCTGTACTTGAAACGTATATTGATGGTTCTCCTTGAAACGACGATTCTCATCCAGGTAAAAGCCTTTGTCATTGATGTCGTCAGTATGTGCATCCCTGTACTTATACGGACACTTTACTTGAAGCACCCGACGACTGCAGCAACCACAGTCAATAACGCCATCTGGACCGGCAGCGACATACTGGAAGTTCTCGCAAATAAAGACGCCAGCATCCCTATATCGAAAGCTCATGTGATGTGACATCTGATGCTGTACATATTGACGCCTTGCTGCCTCCTCGGGCTCTGTGCCACATCTCATGGTAACAGTCTTCCTATGCCGGCTCTCATAGAGCACCAGACGTGACTCAGCGATTTGCTGGTGAGAGCAGAAATCAGAAAATCAGAAATGCTTTTATTTTCCAACGAAATTGTTGGGGGTCCTTCAGGCGAAAAGCTGCACAATACAGCTTGAATGTGCCTGAAGGCCCTCACATGGCAACAGTAGCACTAAAACCAGCACATATATACATGTTTAGCATATATCCAAATATAATACACCATTTTAATCCAATTGAAAAAAAATGCAACATATTGAATAACACTTGTATTTTCCTACGAACACATGGTATTTAAACATAACATAGAAATCTAATACATTTAGTGAGAAGAAATGTGAAAATGCATTGTCATAAATCATAAACAGTGGAATTTACAACACTAAGAAAAGCACTGCTGTAAACATGACTATGATGCACAATAGGATGATACTTTGTACATTGAAACACTGAGCGCGAAATAGATATTACAACAGAAAATGCGAAAATGTAGTAACGATTTTGTTTAGTGTTCATTCCGATTTACAAAAGTACTAATTTGTTTGCGAGTCAAAGTATTTGGAGTTAATCTTTCCCCTTCCAATTTATTTAACAACGATGGTAGGCTATGTCGTAGTGACTGCATGAGATAATTTGTGCGTCTGTATGGTACGGACCACCTGTCATGGCTACGTGTGCGCGAGTCACTTTTCTTGTGTTCAAGTCGTGACGTATGTTTTAAGAAGGATTTGATATTGTCGGAGCCGAAGCAAAATGAATATAAAAGTCGGTATTCGTAAAGGCTTGTTGCACGTATTATATTATGTTTTTGAAAAAGTTGCGCACTGGGATGAAAATAGGGTACATTGGCTATTTGTCGAAGCGCGCGTTTTTGCAGTTGAAGAAGTGCACGAATATTAGCTTTTGTGGTGGTGGCCCATACAAGCGCACAATAGGTAAGATGAGATTCAAACAAGGCGTAATATATTTGCAATTTTACCTTCTCAGGAAAAAAATGCCGACAGCGAGACAACACACCAGCGGCAGATGACAACGATTTTGAGATTAGTTCAACGTGATGGGTCCAGTTCATGTTTTCTGAAAACGTAACGCCTAATACTTTGTATTTCCTCAAAATTTCAATGGGAGCACCATCCAAGAATAATTCTTGATTGAAACAAGAATGCCTGCCTTTCGCCTTGAATAATATGGCCTTCGATTTTGAGCTATTAATTGTTAGAGCATTATTACGAGACCATGCCGACAGATTAGAAAGGATACTGCGAGATTTCTGCAACAGATCATCAAGTTCATGGCCAGAGACAAACAAACTTGTATCGTCAGCATACAGCACAATGGATGCATCCCTAACAATTTCAGCAATATCATTTACATAGACATTAAATAAGGTCGGTCCCAATACGCTACCCTGCGGTACTCCCGATTTAATTTCGCGATACGAGGAACAGAAATTTTCGATAGCAACGCACTGAGTCCGCCCAGAGAGATACGATCGAAACAACAAGTTTGCCACGCCACGAATACCGTAGCCGTCCACCTTTTAATTAAAATTTCATGATTTAAACGATCGAATGCCTTGCTATAGTCTATAAATATACCTAAAGTTAGTTTTCCTGCATCAATGTTACCAATTATTAGCTCCTTTTGACATAACAACGCTGTCTCTGTCGACCTGCCTGGGCGGAATCCGTGCTGACAGTCAGACAGAATGTTATTCTTTTCAAAAAAATCTTTGATTCGAGCTGAGATCACCTTTTCTAAACCCTTAGAAAAGGCAGACAGAATAGAAATTGGCCTGTAGTTCCCCAAGTCATTTCGATTACCTCCTTTAAAAATTACCGAAACCCTAGCTTTCTTCATAGCACTCGGAAAATGTCCAGTTTCTAGAACAAGATTAAACACAAATGCAAGGTGGATTGCGATGACGTCAATAACAAATTTTATTGGTCTGATTTGAATACCATCTGCATCAACAGCATTGCTGTTTTTTAGGCCCAAAAAAGTACGACAAATCTCAGTGTCATCAGTCGGCTCGAAAAAAATGCTATGCATACATCTTTTAACAACAGTGCCAGTGACTGCGCTATCCGATGACGTCATCATGTTGACAAAGTGATTATTGAAGCGTTCAGTTAAAGCGACGCCCGTCACCTTTTCGTTGTTTAGAGTGACTTCATGAAAAGGCTGTTTCATATTTTTTTGTCTTATGGCGTCGTTGATTATTTTCCACGTTTTTTCTGGATTTTTTCTTTGTACCGAAGCAAAAAGGGTTTCATAATAGTGGGCTTTAGCCTTTCGCAGTTCTTTATTTATTTCATTTCGTAACTTCTTAAATGCAACGAGATCGCTTTCCTCACGCGTGCGTAAAAATCTATTGAATAGTCTATTTTTCTTACTTATCATCTTAACGTGTTGAGGCTGCACCCAGGGCTTTCTAATACGTTTCTTTACTTTGCCTGTTTTGAGTGGAAAAGATAAATTATAAAGACGAGTGAAAATTGACAGGAATTCGCCATATGCCTCACTAGCATCTTTTTTGTTATATAGTGAGGACCAATCTGTGCGCAGTGCAAGTGCGCGAAAATGTTGCATATTTTCCCTAGATAGACATCTATAACTGAACGTGGTATCAGGCAAGCATTTTTCATTAACATAAAATGAGCATACTACGCATATTGGGCAGTGGTCGCTGATATCATAGCTGATGGTCCCGGCTGTATAAATCTGTGTTCCAGCGTTAACTATGAAATTATCGAGAGCAGATTGACAAGATGCCGTCACACGAGTAGGTGTTGTGATAACGCTGCAGAAACCGAGTGAATCGATCAGGTTAGCAGTTGCACGGGTCGAAGTGCCATCATCGAGCATGTTAATGTTGAAGTCGCCACCAAGAAGCACTTTGTAATTGTGAAAAGAAGCATGCTCTAAAAGCTTTTCAGTGAATTCTAAGAAGTTAGATATGTTACCAATAGGTGGTCGGTAAATCACGACAAACAGAATGTTGTCCGATTTAACGCTGAGCACTTCATAATGGGGCGTGTTGCAGGTGAATTCCTCAAGCACATCGCACTGTATGCCGCGCTTAACATGCAGTGCGACACCACCCCCACGTTGTCCTGCGCGATTAACAAAAAAGTGGCTATACCCGTCTATGATAAGCATTTCACTATGTTCTTGATACCATGTTTCAGAGAACATAATAACGTCAAATGAAAAAGTAAACTCAGCAAGAAACATAGCTAGAATATCTTGCTTATGAGCGAGTGAACGTAAGTTCACATGAAGCGCAGAAATATTTCTCACGTGTGAAGGCAGGGAAATTTCAGATGGCAGGCTAAATTCTCGATACATTGTGCAGCCAAAAGGAAGATGAATACTTCAAGATTTAGTATACCGTATTCTACGCGATCTTTTGAAGGTCAGCCTCTGAAGCAATGTGAATTACACTGCTAGCCTCAGTTTTGCGCGCAAGTACTTTTCCATTTCGCGTCCAGACAAAGCGCCATTGATATTCGCGCCTTCTTGCTAACGCAAGCGAAAGAAGACGCTTCAACGCCGGACAGAGGTGCTCGTTAACAAATACTCTGGCATCATCAGGAATTCCAACTTGGTTATTTCGCACCCTAGCCTTCCGCGCTTTCTCGAGGACAGTGTCCCTCTTCTGTACGCCCTTGAACTGAACAATTATGTTAGACTTTCCAGCTTCTCGGGTGGGCACACAGTGACAAACTTCAATATCAGAAGGGGCTATGGGCTCACCAAGTGCATCACCAATTTTTCCAACGACCCCGCAGGGGCGTCTGGAAACAGGCGTTTGGTGTGTAGCGACACCACGGACCCGAGCTAACGGGGGGCTTCGACCCCTCCCACGCCTAGCCGTGCGTGGCTGTGCCGTGTCCGGGGAAAAGGGGATCCTGGGGGTTGAGCCGACGCCGGGTGTTTGGACCTTTAAGGTCCCCCGGAAGAGGCAACACACGCCTTTGGCCCCGGCTTCACGTAGACGGCACCCCTGGGCTGACCCACCCAGGGGAAATCGGCGGTCGCCTTTTCCTATCCCCCTCTCCGATCTTTCACTTTCCATCTTCTTTCCTCGCTGTCCTGTCTTCTAATCTCTTCGTTTACTTCACCATTTTTGTAGGCGGCTCGGGTTAACCATGTATATGTGTCCTCTCTTGGACATAATATATTAGGTTATAGCGGCATTGTACGGCTGGCGTCTGCAGCCTTATATGTTAATTGCTGCAGCGTCCCCTAGTTGGACTCCGTGGTGGGTGGCCGCCACTGCTGCCGAAATACAAATCCTTACTATGGAAACACCTGCCTTTCCACGTCTACTCGATCCTTACCCTCAAAAGAGGGTACGCACCGACGAACTGACCTCCTTTTGCCGACCTCGAACAACCTATCCGAAATCCCACGTCATACACAGTGAAAATTCAGAGAAGCAAGCCAGATCCATTTCCCCGTTTGTCGTAGCAAAGTCATTGACTGAAGTCTTTGGACCGGGCTATAAGGTGACCAAAATGGCCAGTGGAGACCTTCTGCTGGAGCTGCCCGAAAGACAACAATATGAAAAACTTGGCAGCCTTGTCACATTCGGCAACACTCCAATATCTGTCTCCCAACATAGATCAATGAACAGCTCACGTGGAGTCGTGTCAGAAACAGACCTCCTTGAATTGTCCGAAGAAGAACTCTTAGAAGGATGGAAAGATCAAAACGTGACCAGTGTAAAACGTATCACCATCAGACGTGATAACAAAGAAATTCCCACCAAACATCTAGTACTAACTTTTGCATCAAGCACTCTACCACAAGCCATTGAAACTGGGTACATCAAACTAGCCGTCCGTCCGTACATACCAAATCCAAGGCGATGTTTCAAATGCCAGCGATTCGGCCACGGTTCGCAGAACTGCCGTGGTCAGCAAACATGCGCAAGATGTGGAGGACAAGGCCACCCCTCTGACAACTGCACGAGCACACTTCACTGCGTCAATTGTGACGGCGACCATGCAGCCTACTCGCGGTCCTGTCCGAACTGGAAAAAAGAAAAGCACATTATCACTCTCAAAGTCAAAGAAAACATCTCATTTAAGGAAGCCCGTAAAAGGTGCTCGCCTTTTCACACTACACCCTACGCTGATGCGGCGCGCCGGGGGGCAACGTCGCACCGGCCTCCGCCACTCCTACGGCCTGCGCAGGGCGCGCCGTTGGCTGTGGCGCCTGCCCCCAAGGCGGCAGTAGCTCCGACTACTCCGCCAACTCGCGAACAGGGACCGGCGACCTCAGGGTCGTCGGATCTCAAGGCCTCGTCTCACCAGGCGAGGCCCGAAACCCGAACTGCCAGCTCGCGCGTGCGGGCATCCAGTGCCTCGCAAGATGCAATGGACGCGACGTCGGCACCCCTGGTGCCGAAAGACCCCCCGCAGGGGCGTCTGCGGAAGCAGGCGTTTGGTGTGTAGCGACACCACGGACCCGAGCAAACGGGGGGGTTTCGACCCCCTCCCACGCCTAGCCGTGCGTGGCATTGCCGTGTCCGGGGAAAAGGGGATCCTGGGGGTTGAGCCGACGCCGGGTGATTGGACCTTTAAGGCCCCCCGGCAGAGGCAACACACCCCTTTGGCCCCGGCTTCACGTAGACGGCACCCCTGGGCTGACCCACCCAGGGGAAATCGGCGGTCGCCTTTTCCTGTCCCCCTCTCTGATCTTTCACCTTCCTATCTTCTTTCCTTGCTGTCCTGTCTCCTATTACCTTCAGTTACTTCCCAATTTTCGTAGGCGGCCTGGGTTAACCTTGTGCAAATAGCCAACCTTGGCCTATGCGCATTGGGTTATAGTAGCGGTACACGGCTGGCGTCTGCATCTTTTCCATATCGTGAATCGTGTAGCGTCCCCTTGTTGGGCTCCATGGTGGGTGGCCGCCATCGCTGCTGAATTAAATTCCGCTACCATGCATAGAGCTTTCCCACTGATAACAGATCGTACCGCCTCAAAGCGCGTACGCACCGATGAACTGAACTTCCTCACTCGACCTAAAGAAGTATTCCCCCACTATCACATAGTGCACTGTGATAAAACTGAGAAAACAGCTAGAACCGTGTCGCCTTTTGTAGTATCTAGAACACTCACAGCCACCTTAGGTGCTGGCTATAAAGTAACCAAAATGTCCAGTGGAGATTTGCTTCTCGAACTTCATGACAAAGTACAGTTTGATAAACTAAAGAACCTCGCAACTTTCGGCGATATCCCCATCACTGTAACACCCCACAGATCAATGAACTCCGCACGTGGAGTGGTATCGGACACGGACATCCTTGAACTATCAGAAACTGAACTTCTTGAAGGGTGGAAAGAACAAAACGTGACTAATGTTAAGCGAATTATTATCAGAAGAAACAATCAAGAAATCCCCACTAAACACCTAATACTGACATTTGCCACAAGCGAACTACCACAGACCATAGAAACTGGGTACACAAAGACAACCATCAGACCCTACATCCCAAACCCTCGACGATGTTTTCAGTGTCAAAGGTTTGGCCATGGCTCCCAGAGCTGCCGTGGCCGACCTACCTGTGCCAAATGTGGTGTCCAGGGCCATGCCTCGGACACCTGCAATGAATCTCCGCACTGCGTGAACTGCGACGGCAACCACGCTGCATATTCACGTTCTTGCCCAAACTGGAAGAAGGAAAAAGACATAATTTCATTGAAGGTCCGGGAGAACATTTCCTTCAAAGAAGCACGCAGAAGGTGTTCGGCCTTTCATGGTCAAACCTATGCTGATGCGGCGCGTCAGGGGGCAGCGTCGCATCGGCCACCGCCACTGTCTCGGCCCACGCAAAGTGAGCCACCGGCCGTGGCGGCTGCCCCCGTGGTGGCAGCAGTCAAGACTGCTCCACCTACTAAGCCACTGACCTCGGCGTCTCCAGGGCCGTCGGGTCAAACGACCACGCCTCGCCAGGCGAGGTCGGAAAAACGAACCAGCTCGCACACGCGGGCGTCCAGTGTCTCAAGCGGGGCAATGGACACAACGCCGGTACCCTTGGTACCGAAAGAGCGGCGTAGCTCCTTGGAGCGCGCAAAGAAAACTAAAAAGCCGATAACGGGGCCCGATGATGGCCCCGTTACTTGAGCTCCAACTAAGCGCTAAAACAACAGCCACTTCCTTTCGTACACACAGCACTACTTTACTTCAATATGGAAACACAAATTATACAATGGAACGTCAGAGGACTGCTTAGAAATCTCGACGATGTCCAAGAACTTTTACACAAACACTCACCAAAAGTGCTGTGTGTACAAGAAACACACCTAAAACCAAAGCACAGCAACTTTCTACGCAATTACATTATCTTCCGAAAGGACCGGGACGATGCCATGGCGTCATCCGGTGGTGTAGCAGTTGTAGTTAATCAAGGAATAGCATGTAGACACTTACCACTCCAAACGTCCCTTGAGGCAGTGGCTGTTCGAGCAGTTCTTTTGAACAAACTCGTCACCATTTGCTCTCTCTATATACCTCCGCATTACTCATTGAATAAGCATGAATTCCAGTCCTTAATAGATGAACTTCCCGAACCGTATTTGGTCCTTGGGGACTTTAATGCACATAGTAGTCTATGGGGTGATTCTCGCTGCGATGCACGAGGTCGTCTGATTGAACAGTTCCTCTTCACGTCCGGTGTGTGTCTGTTGAATCAGAAAGAGCCAACATACTATAACTTCGCTAACAATACCTACTCGTCCATAGATCTCACCATTACATCTCCATCACTTCTACCTCTATTCAAATGGAAAGTCGGTAATAATCCTTATGGAAGCGACCACTTTCCAATAGTTCTGAGCTCACCAGTAATGTATGATTGTCCCCCACAGGTTCCCAAATGGCATATTGACAAAGCCGATTGGGAAGAGTTTCGTAAAGTTACTCGCTTAAATTGGACTGATATGTGTGGTTTAAGCATAGATGCAGCCGTAGAGTACTTTACAGCTTTTCTCACGGATGCTGCAACTAAGTGCATCCCACAAACAACTGGACTGCCCGGGAAACGACGTGTCCCGTGGTGGAACACTGAGTGTCGAAACGCACGGAAAAAAACAAACAAAGCATGGAGGTTGCTTAGGGACTCTCCGACAGCCGAGAATCTTGACAGTTTCAAGAACATAAAGTCCCAAGGTAGGAGAACGCGCCGACAGGCCAGAAGGGAAAGTTGGCAGAAGTTTTTATCGGGCATTAATTCATATACACAGGAGGCCAAAGTCTGGAACATGGTTAGCAGGGTAGCAGGCCGACAAGCACATTCACTTCCTCTAGTAAACACACAAGGCGACAGCTTGGAAGACCAGGCGAACTTCCTAGGTGCACACTTCGAACAGGTGTCGAGCTCGTCGCATTATAGTGAAGCTTTCCAAAGATACAAAACAAGAATCGAAAAGCAGAAATTAGAGCGCAAGTCCACAAAACACGAAGCATACAATGAACCTTTCTGCATTGCTGAGCTACAAGCATCGCTTAACTGCTGCAATAATTCCGCCCCAGGCTCCGACCGTGTTGTATATGAAATGTTGAAACACCTGCCATCTGAAACTCAAAAAGCCCTCCTCTCACTGTATAATGCTGTTTGGTCTTCCGGCGAGATCCCCTCGGCCTGGAAGGAAGCTATTATTATTCCGATTTTAAAACAGGGCAAGGACCCATCCTCCGTTACGAGCTACAGGCCCATTGCACTAACAAGCTGCCTGTGTAAACTTTTTGAAAAGATGATAAACCGCCGCCTTATACATTTCCTCGAAGCAAACAAATCACTCGACTCATAGCAGTGCGGTTTTCGAGAGGGTAGATCTACCTCTGACCACCTTATCCGTATCGAGGCACAAATTCGCGACGCTTTTGTCCACAAGCAATTCTTTCTTTCGGTGTTCCTCGATATGGAAAAGGCTTACGACACCACATGGCGCTTTGGCATACTGCGAGACCTCTCACACTTAGGTGTCCGAGGAAAGATGCTGACCATAATCGAAAGCTATTTGTCCAATCGCACGTTCCGTGTTCGAGTGGGTAACGTCTTGTCCAGAATATTTGTCCAGGAAACTGGAGTGCCGCAAGGTGGTGTCCTGAGTTGCACACTTTTTATTATAAAAATGAATTCGCTACGTCTGTACATTCCACGGAACATGTTTTATTGCACATATGTGGACGACGTGCAGATCGGTTATAAGTCGTGCAACCTTTCAATGTGTGAGCGGCAGGTCCAGCTGGGCTTGAACAAGGTCTCTAAATGGGCAGACGAGAATGGGTTTACGCTGAATGCACAAAAAAGCACTTGCGTCCTATTCTCCAGAAAAAGAGGCTTTCATCCCGATCCAGACATTGACCTACATGGTCAGCGTCTGTTGGTAAAAACAGAGCACAAGTTCCTAGGGCTAATTCTAGACACAAAACTTACGTTCATACCACACATTAAGTACATAAAAAACTAGTGCATTAAAACCATGAATACTCTAAAAGTGTTGTCACGCACCACGTGGGGTAGTGACAGGAAGTGCCTGATGAACCTTTATAAAAGCCTTGTACGCACGCGCCTAGATTACGGGGCGATAATCTATCACTCTGCGACACCAAGTGCCTGAAGATGCTTGACCCAGTCCACAATTTGGGCATTCGTCTTTCTACGGGCGCCTTTCGCACCAGCCCCGTGGAAAGCCTCTACGTCGAATCGGACGAATGGTCGCTACACCTTCAGAGATCTTACCTATCTTTTGTATACTTCCTCAAAGTGAACGCAAACAACGAACACCCCTCACACACTACAATCAATGAGTTGTCTGCTTCTGAACTTTTTCACAACCGTCCCTCGATGAGACAGCCGTACTCACTTCGTGTGAGGGGACTAGCTGAAGAAATGGGTGTGCCACTTCTCGAACACTGTCTAATGGCTCCCGCTGCCTATCTCCCGCCGTGGCAGTGGCAGCTTATAGATTGCGATGTTTCTTTCGTCGAAGTTACCAAGCATGCGCCACTTGCACATATCCGTACACACTTCCTCGAATTACAATACAAGTACCCACACCCTGAATTCTTTACAGATGCCTCAAAGTCTAACACTTCTGTGTCCCCCGCAGGGGCGTCTGCGCAAGCAGGCGTTTGGTGTGTAGCGACACCACGGACCCGAGCTAACGGGGGGGTTTCGACCCCTCCCACGCCTAGCCGTGCGTGGCTTCGCCGTGTCCGGGGAAAAGGGGATCCTGGGGGTTGAGCCGACGCCGGGTGATTGGACCTTTAAGGCCCCCCGGCAGACGCAACACACCCCTTTGGCCCCGGCTTCACGTAGACGGCACCCCTGGGCTGACCCACCCAGGGGAAATCGGCGGTCACCTTTTCCTATCCCCCTCTCTGATCTTTCACTTTCCTATCTTCTTTCGTAGCTGTCCTGTCTCCTATTCCCTTCACTTACTTCGCAATTTTCATAGGTGGCTTGGGTTAACCTTGTGCAAGTAGCCAACCTTGGTCTATGCGCATTTGGTTATAGTAGCGATGTACGGCTGGCGTCTGCATGTTTTCAATTCCGTGAATCTTGTAGCGTCCCCATGTTGGGCTCCGTGGTGGGTGGCCGCCATTGCTGCTGAATCATTTTCCATTATTATGCATAGAGCATTCCATAATAAGCGATCGTGCCGCTTCAAAGCGTGTACGCACCGAAGACCTGAACTTTCTAAGCCGACCAAAAGAAATATTCCCTACCTATCACGTAGTGCACTGTGAAAAGACTGAAAAAACAGCTAGAACCGTGTCCCCATTTGTAGTATCCAGAACACTGACAGCTACCCTAGGTGCTGGCTATAAAGTTACAAAAATGGCCAGTGGCGACCTGCTTCTCCAACTTCATGACAAAATACAGTTTGACAAATTAAAGAACCTCGTAACTTTCGGCGAAATCCCCATCACTGTCACACCCCATCGATCAATGAATTCCGCACGTGGAGTCGTTGTCAGATACAGACCTCCTTGATCTTACTGAGACGGAACTCCTAGAAGGCTGGAAAGATCAGCACGTGACCCAATGTGAAACGAATTATAATCAGGAGAAATAACCAAGAAATTCCCACTAAACACTTAATACTGACCTTTTCTACAAGTGAACTGCCACAGAGCATTGAAACCGGGTACACAAAAACAGCTATTAGACCATACATCCCGAACCCCCGCAGATGCTTCCAATGTCAGAGATTTGGCCCGGCTCTCAGAGCTGCCGTGGTCGACCTACCTGTGCGAAATGTGGTGTCCAAGGCCACGCCTCGGACACCTGTAATGAAACACCACACTGTGTGAACTGCGACGGCGACCACGCTGCGTATTCACGTGCCTGCCCAACTGGAAAAAGGAAAAAGACATAATTTCATGAAGGTTCGAGAAAACATCTCATTCAAGGAAGCACGCAGAAGGTGCTCGGCCTTTCACGGCCAGACCTATGCTGATGCGGCGCGTCCGGGGGCAGCGTCGCATCGGCCACCGCCACTGTCCCGGCCCACGCAAAGTGAGCCACCGACCGTGGCGGCTGCCCCCATGGTGGCAGCAGTCAAGACTGCTCCACCTACCAAGCCACTGATCCAGGCGACTCCAGGGTCGTCGGGTCTCACGACCACGCCTCGCCAGGCGAGGTCGGAAAAACAAACCAGCAGCTCGCGCACGCGGGCGTCCAGTGCCTCACACGAGGCAATGGACACAACTCCGGTACCCCTGGTACCGAAAGAGAGGCGTAGCTCCTTGGAGCGCGCCAAGAAAACAAAAAAGCCGATAACAGCGCCCGCCGACGGCTCTGTTACTTAAGTTCCAACTTTCCGTTTGAAAACAGCTACCTCCTTTTCGTACACACAGCACTACTTCACTTCCAATATGGAAACACAAATCATACAATGGAACGTCAGAGGACTCCTTAGAAATCTCGACGATGTCCAAGAACTATTACACAAACACTCACCAAAGTGCTGTGGTACAAGAAACACACCTAAAATCGAAACACACCAACTTCCTACGTAGTTACATTATTTTCCGAAAGGACCGGAACGATGCCATGGCGTCATCCGGTGGTGTAGCCGTTGTAGTTAATCAAGGAATAGCATGTACACACTTACCACTCCAAACGTCCCTCGAGGCAGTGGCTGTTCGAGCGGTTCTTTTGAACAAACTCGTCACCATTTGCTCGCTCTACATACCACCACACTACCAACTGCAAAAACACGAATTTCAGTCTTTAATAAATGAACTCCCAGAACCTTACCTGGTCCTTGGGGACTTTAATGCACATAGCAGTCTATGGGGCGACTCTCGCTGCGATGCACGAGGTCGTCTGATTGAACAATTCCTCTTCTCTTCCGGTGCGTGTCTGTTGAATCTGAAAGAGCCAACATATTATAACCTCGCTAACAATACCTACTCGTCCATAGACCTCACCATTACATCTCCATCACTTCTACCTTTATTCAAATGGAAAGTCGGTAATAATCCTTATGGAAGCGACCACTTCCAATAGTTCTGAGTGCACCGATAACGTATGAATGCCCCCCACAGTTTCCGAAATGGAACATTGAAAAAGCCGATTGGGAAAAGTTTCGCAAAGTTTCTAGCTTAAGTTGGACTGATATGTGTGGTTTAAACATAGATGAAGCCGTAGAGTACTTCACAGCCTTTCTCACGGATGCTGCAACTAAGTGCATCCCACAAACAACTGGATTGCCCGGGAAACGACGTGTCCCGTGGTGGAACACTGAGTGTCAAAATGCACGCAAAAAACAAAACAAAGCATGGAGGTTGCTTAGAGACTCCCCGACAGCCGAGAATCTCGACAGTTTTAAAAACATAAAGTCTCAAGGCAGGAGAACGCGCCGACAGGCAAGAAGGGAAAGTTGGCAGAAGTTTCTATCGGGCATTAATTCATACACACAGGAGGCCAAAGTGTGGAACATGGTTAGCAGGGTAGCAGGCAGACAAGCACATTCACTTCCTCTAGTAAACACACAAGGCGACAGCTTGGAAGATCAGGCGAACTTCCTAGGCGCACACTTCGAAGAGGTGTCGAGCTCGTCGCACTACTCTGAAACTTTTCAACGATACAAAACACGAATCGAAAAACAGAAACTAGAGCGCAAATCCACAAAACACGAAGCATACAATGAACCTTTCTGCATTGCTGAGCTACAAGCATCGCTTAATTGCTGCAATAATTCCGCCCCAGGCTCCGACCGTCTTGTATATGAAATGCTGAAACACTTGCCATCTGAAACTCAAAAAGCCCTCCTTTCACTTTATAATGCTGTTTGGTTTTCCGGCGAGATCCCATCGGCCTGGAAAGAAGCCATTATCATTCCGATTCTAAAACAGGGCAAGGACCCATCCTCCGTTGCGAGCTACAGGCCCATTGCACTGACAAGCTGCCTCTGTAAACTCTTTGAAAAAATGATAAACCGCCGACTTATACATTTCCTCGAAGCAAACAAATCACTTGACCCATACCAGTGCGGTTTTCGAGAGGGTAGATCTACCTCTGACCACCTTATCCGTATCGAGGCACAAATTCGCGACGCTTTTGTCCACAAGCAATTTTTTCTTTCGGTGTTCCTCGATATGGAGAAGGCTTACGACACCACATGGCGCTTTGGAATATTAAGAGACCTGTCCCACTTAGGTGTACGTGGAAGAATGTTAGATATAATAGAAAGTTACTTGTCGAATCGAACATTCCGTGTTCGAGTGGGCAATGTACTCTCCCGAACATTTGTCCAAGAAACGGGAGTTCCGCAAGGTGGGGTACTGAGTTGTACACTTTTTATTGTCAAAATGAATTCCTTGCGCCTGTCAATCCCGCGTAACATATTTTATTCCACATATGTCGACGACGTGCAGATCGGTTATAAATCTTGCAACCTTTCAATGTGCGAGCGGCAGGTGCAACTTGGTTTGAACAAGGTAACCAAATGGGCAGAGGAGAACGGGTTCAACCTTAACCCGCAAAAAAGCACTTGTGTATTATTCTCAAGAAAGAGAGGCGTCCATCCGGATCCGGACATTGAGCTGCACGGTCAGCGGCTACTTGTGAAAACGGAGCACAAATTCCTAGGCGTAATCCTAGACACGAAACTTACCTTCATACCACACATAAAGTATATTAAGAACAAATGCATAAAACTATGAATATTCTGAAAGTATTGTCACGCACTACGTGGGGTAGTGACAAGAAGTGCCTGTTGAATCTCTATAAAAGCCTCATACGCACACGTCTAGATTATGGAGCGGTAATTTATCAGTCTGCGACACCGAGCGCGTTGAAGATGCTTGACCCTGTCCACCACTCGGGCATTCGTCTTTCTACGGGTGCTTTTCGCACCAGCCCCGTGGAAAGCCTCTACGTCGAAGCAAACGAGTGGTCGCTCCACCTGCAGCGATCCTACATGTCTTTTTTATATTACCTCAAAGTGAACGCAGACAAGGAACACCCATCACACCCTACAATTAATGATTTATCTAGTTCTGTCCTTTTTGACCACCGTCCTTCGGTGAGACAGCCCTACTCGCTTCGCGTGAGGGGCTTAGCCGAGGAAATGGGTGTGCCACTTTTCGAACACTCTCTAATGGCTCCCGCTCCACAACTACCACCGTGGCGGTGGCAGCTCATAGATTGCGATGTATCTTTCGTGGAAGTAACGAAACACGCGCCTATTGCACATATCCGTACATACTTCCTCGAACTACAGCACAAATACACTTGTCCAGAATTCTTTACAGACGCCTCAAAGTCCAATACCTCTGTGTCTTACGCAGCCGTTGGTCCATCCTTTTCCGATTCCGGTATTCTGCACCCTAATTCAAGTATCTTCACAGCAGAAGCCTACGCGATACTTGCGGCCGTTAAACACATTGAACAATTAAAACTACAAAAGGCAGTTATCTACACAGACTCCCTAAGCGTGGTCAAAGCATTAAAAACTTTGCAAAAACACAAAAACCCTGTACTTGTCTCGCTCTACACTCTTTTATGCACGATATACACACTCGAGCAACATGTCGTAGTGTGCTGGGTGCCAGGGCACCGCGAGATTCAAGGCAACGTGTTGGCAGACCAGCTAGCAGCATCCGCCCACGAAAACAGTCCCAATACATTCATAGCTATTCCCACACTAGACCTAAAACCCTTCCTCAAAAGAAAGCTCAGGGCCTTTTGGCAGGGCACATGGGACATTCAGACACAAAATAAACTACACGTTGTCAAACCGCATCTGGGAAATTGGCCGCCAGTATCGAAGTCACGCCACACGGAAGTTACACTCTGCAGACTTAGAATCGGTCACACACATAGTACACACACACACCTTCTGTCTGGTGGAGATCCACCTTCGTGTGCACGATGTGGAGAAGCACTAACCGTGCTTCACATTTTAATACAGTGTAAAGAATTAGACACACTTAGGAAAAAACACTTTCCACTGCCCTACCAACAGCAAATTCCATTACACCCATCAATGTTCATCGGTAGGGAACCGGTTTTTAAACACCAATCACTACTCACGTTTTTAGAAGAAGTTCGTAACTTTCACGTTATCTACCCAGGCATTCCGTAGCGTGGCCTCCTAACAGAGGCTGCTGCTGCGGTAGTCACACTTAAAGAAGCACCGGCCTCGCAGCCCTTGGTCTCAAGGGCGTTGACGAGGCATTCGTGCTCATGCCATATACCCGTAGTTTCATTACGCTATTAATTCTCTCGCTATTCATTCCCACTACCCATACATTTCACGTCACGCTCATGATTTTAATACATATATGTTTTACCCGCCTTTTGCGCGAGGAATTTTACGGCCCTTTTACAGCCGCTTACCATAATCATTGTTCATATTCGTTAATATGACCTGGCGCTCTTTGGCCATCAAGTGGCCCTTGCGCCAATAAACATCACATATCATCAACACTTCTGTGTCATACGCAGCCGTTGGTCCATCCTTTTCCGATTCCGGTATTCTGCACCCTGATTCCAGTATCTTCACGGCAGAGGCTTACGCGATACTTGCGGCAGTTAAACACATAAAGCAATTAAAACTACAAAAGGCAGTGATATACACGGATTCATTAAGCGTAGTGAAAGCTTTAAAAACTATGACAAAACACACAAATCCGGTCCTTGTCTCGCTCTATTCTATTTTATGCACGATCTATTCTCTTAAACAACATGTTGTAGTGTGCTGGGTGCCAGGGCACCGCGAGATACAAGGCAACGTGTTGGCGGATCAGCTAGCAGCATCCGCCCACGAAAACAGTCCCAATACGTCTGTAGCTATCCCTCCACTAGACTTAAAACCATTCCTCAAAAGAAAGATCAGGGCCTTTTGGCAGAGCACATGGGATGGGAACACACAAATAAACTGCATGTTATCAAGCCGCAACTAGGTATTTGGACACCAGTATCAAAGTCACGCCACACAGAAGTTACACTCTGCAGACTTAGGATTGGCCACACATACAGTACACATTCATACCTTTTGTCCGGAGGCGATCCACCTTTGTGCGACTACTGTGGCGATCCTTTAACCGTACTTCACACCCTAATACAATGCACGGAACTAGACGCTCTCAGGAGAAAGCATTTTTCATCTGCATACCTACAGTTCCCACTTCATCCTGCTATGTTCATTGGCAGAGAACCCCTTTTTAAATATCAGTCTCTCTTCCAATTTCTAAAAGATGCCCATAACTTCAACGTTATTTTTCCAGGCGCACGTAGCGCGGCCTCATGACTGAGGCCGCTGCTGCGGTAACTCTATCACAGGAAACACCTGCCTCCCGGCCTTTGGGCTCAAAGGCCTTGAGGAGGCATTCGTGCTGTTTTCCCGCTACTCACTTGTAAATACCATACTCACTCGTCATTCAATCCACACCCATAGATCACATCACTTGTCACTGCCATAATTTTATACTCTATACACCCCTTTTACGCTTATTTATAGCACGTGATTTTAGGCCTCTATACAGCCATAATACACCCTGTCATCGAAATCATTGGTCATCGCCAACACCACACAAAAGACATGGCGCTCTTTGGCCACCCATGGCCCTTGCGCCACAAAACACCACTAATCATCTGGTGCCGAAAGACCGGCGTAGCTCCCTGGAGCGGGCTAAGAAAATCAAAAAACCGATAACGGGGCCCAACGACGGCCCTGCTACTTAAGTTCTAACTTTCCGCCTAAACATGAGCCACTTCATTTTCGTGCACACAGCACTATCTTACTTTCAATATGGAAACACAAATCATACAATGGAACGTCAGAGGACTCCTTAGAAATCTCGACGATATCCAAGAACTATTACACAAACATACACCAAAAGTGCTGTGTGTACAAGAAACACACTTAAAATCAAAACACACCAACTTTCTACGCAGTCACATTATTTTCAGAAAGGACCGGGATGACGCCGTGGCATCATCCGGTGGTGTAGCTGTTATAGTTAATCAGGGAGTAGCGTGCACACATTTACCACTCCAAACATCCCTGGAGGCAGTGGCTGTTCGAGCGGTTCTGTTGAACAAACTCGTCACCATTTGCTCTCTATACATACCTCCACACTACCACCTTCAAAAACATGAATTTCAGTCCTTGATAGATGAACTTCCGGAACCTTATCTGGTACTTGGCGACTTTAATGCACATAGTGGCCTATGGGGTGACTCTCGCTGCGACGCGCGAGGTCGTCTCATTGAACAGTTCCTTTTCTCTTCCGGAGCGTGTCTCTTCAATCAAAAACAGCCAACATATTATAGCCTCGCCAACAATACCTATTCGTCCATAGATCTCAGCATTACATCCCCATCGCTTCTACCCTTACTCAATTGGAAAGTTATTAATCCTTACGGAAGTGACCACTTCCCGATAGTTCTGAGTGCACCAATAACTAATGAATGTCTTCCACAGGTTCCCAAATGGAACCTGGACAAAGCCGATTGGGAACAGTTTTGTAAAATGGCTCTCTTGAGCTGGACCGACATGTGTGCTTTAAGTCTAGATGAAGCTGTAGAATACTTTACTGCTTTTTTGATTGATGCTGCAATTAAGTGTATCCCACAAACATCTGGACTGCCCGGCAAAAGACGTGTGCCGTGGTGGAACACTGAGTGCAGAAATGCGCGCAAAAAACAAAATAAAGCATGGAGGCTGCTTCGGGACTCTCCCACAGCCGAGAATCTAGACAATTTCAAGAACATAAAGTCCCAAGGCAGGAGAACGCGCCGACAGGCAAGAAGGGAAAGTTGGCAGAAGTTTTTATCGGGCATTAATTCATATACACAGGAGGCCAAAGTCTGGAACATGGTTAGCAGGGTAGCAGGCAGACAAGCACATTCACTTCCTCTAGTAAACACACAAGGCGACAGCTTGGAAGATCAGGCGAACTTCCTAGGTGCACACTTTGAACAGGTGTCGAGCTCGTCACACTACACGGAAGCTTTCCAACGACACAAAACAAAAATCGAAAAACAGAAACTAGAGCGCAAATCCACAAAACACGAGGAAGCATACAATGAACCCTTCGGCTTAGTTGAGCTACAGGCATCGCTGAACTCATGCAATAAATCCGCCCCAGGTTCCGACCGTGTTGTATATGAAATGTTGAAACACCTGCCTTCTGAAACCCAAAAAAACCCTCCTTTCCCTGTACAATGCTGTTTGGTTTTCCGGCGAGATTCCCTCGGCCTGGAAAGAAGCCATCATAATTCCGATTCTGAAGCAGGGTAAGGACCCATCCTCAGTTTCCAGTTACAGGCCAATAGCCCTAACAAGTTGTCTGTGCAAGGTTTTTGAAAAAATGATTAATAGGCGACTCCTACATTTCCTCGAAGCCAGCAACTCACTTGACCCATACCAGTGCGGTTTTCGAGAGGGTAGATCTACCTCTGACCATCTTGTACGTATCGAGGCCCAAATTCGCGACGCATTTGTCCACAAGCAATTCTTCCTTTCGGTGTTCCTCGATATAGAAAAGGCTTACGACACCACATGGCGCTTTGGAATATTAAGGGACCTATCCCACTTAGGTGTACGAGGTAGGATGCTGACTATAATTGAAAGCTACCTGTCCAATCGAACATTCCGTGTTCGAGTAGGCAACGTCTTGTCCCGAACATTTGTCCAAGAAACAGGAGTGCCGCAAGGCGGCGTACTGAGTTGTACACTTTTTATTATCAAAATGAACTCCTTGCGTCTGTGCATCCCGCGTAACATGTTTTATTGCACATATGTCGATGACGTGCAAATCGGATTTAAATCTTGCAATCTTACAATGTGCGAGCGGCAGGTTCAACTTGGTTTGAACAGGGTAACTAAATGGGCAGACGAGAAGGGGTTCAGTCTCAACCCGCAAAAAAGCACTTGCGTCTTATTCTCAAGAAAGAGAGGCCTCCATCCTGACCCGGACATTGACCTGCATGGCGAGCGGCTACCTGTCGAAAGGGAGCATAAATTCCTTGGTGTAATTTTAGACGCGAAACTTACCTTCATATCACACATAAAGTATATAAAGAACAAGTGCATAAAAACCATGAACATTCTAAAGGTATTGTCCCGCACTACGTGGGGTAGTGACAAGAAGTGCCTGTTGTATCTCTATAAAAGCCTCATACGCACGCGTCTAGATTATGGGGCGATAATTTATCAGTCTGCGACACCAAGCGCGTTGAAGATGCTTGACTCTGTCCACCACTCGGGCATTCGTCTTTCTACGGGTGCTTTTCGCACCAGCCCCGTGGAAAACCTTTACGTCGAATCAAACGAGTGGTCGCTCCACCTGCAGCGATCTTACATGTCCTTTTTATATTATCTCAAAGTGAACGCAGACAAGGAACACCCCTCACACCCCACAATTAATGATTTATCTTGTTCTGCCCTTTTTGACCACCGTCCTTCGGTGAGACAGCCCTACTCGCTTCGCGTGAGGGGCTCAGCTGAAGAAACGGGTGTGCCACTTTTCGAACACTGTCTAATGGCTCCCGCTCCACAACTACCGCCGTGGCGGTGGCAACTTGTAGATTGCGATGTGTCTTTCGTGGGAGTAACGAAACACGCTCCTATTGCCCATATCCGTACATACTTCCTCGAACTACAGCACAAATACACTTGTCCAGAGTTCTTTACAGACGCCTCAAAGTCCAATACTTCTGTGTCTTACGCAGCCGTTGGTCCATCCTTTTCCCACTCTGGCATTCTGCACCCCAATTCAAGTATCTTCACAGCAGAAGCTTACGCGATACTTGTAGCCCAGGGGCGTAGCCAGAAATTTTTTTCGGGGGGGGGGGGTTCAGCCATACTTTATGTATGTTCGTGCGTGCGTTTGTAAGTGTGCGTGCCTATATACGCAAGCAAAACTGAAAAATTTCGGGGGGGGGGGGTTTGAACCCCCCCAACCCCCCGCCTTGGCTACGCCCCTGTTGTAGCCGTTAAACACATTAAGGAATTAAAATTAATACGTGCAGTCATATACACGGACTCTATGAGCGTCGTAAAAGCATTGAAAACTTTGAAAAAACATAAAAACCCCGTCCTTGTGTCGCTTTACTCCCTTTTATGCACGCTACACACACTGAAACAACATGTTGTAGTGTGCTGGGTGCCAGGGCACCGCGAGATCGGGGAAATGTTTTGACGGACAACTAGCTGCCTCTGCCCACGACAACGTTGCCACCAATACATCAAATACTGTCCCTGCACTAGACCTTAAACCCTTCCTAAAGCAAAAGCTCAGGGCTTATTGGCATCGCTCGTGGGACAGACAAACTCAAAACAAGCTACATCTTATTAAGCCGAATCTTGGAATTTGGCCACCAGTATCCAAGTCACGGCACACACAAGTAACACTTACGAGGCTACAAATAGGACACACCCACAGTACACATGCATACCTCTTGTCCGGTGGTGATCCGCCTGTGTGTGATAGATGCGGTGAGCCACTCACTGTACTACACATTTTAATACAATGCAAGGAATTAGATGCTATAAGAAGAAAACATTTTCCGTTTCCCTACCGGCATCAAATACCATTGCATCCATCCATGTTCTTAGGTAGGGAACCGCTTTTTAAATACGAATCATTGTTCGCGTTTTTAAGAGATGTAAATAGTTTTCACGTCATCTTCTCTGGCAACCCGTAGCACGACATCTGAGAAGAGGTTGATGCTGCGGTGACTACATTAAAACAGCACCTGCCTCGCGGCCCTTGGACACAAGGGCTGTTGCCGAGGCATTCGTGCTCTGGCCATTTCTGTATAGTCCCATTATCACGACCCCTTGTCATTCATTCTCACTGCATACATCACGTCACTCTCATAATTTTAATACCTATATGTTTTACCCGCCCTAGGGCGTGGAATTTTAGGCCCCTATACAGCCGCGTAACAACATCATAGCTCACATCCCTTTCAGAGCATTGTTATCTTTTTTGACATTTTTCATGGCGCTATTTGGCCAAGCATGGCCCTTGCGCCATTAAATCCCACATATCATCATCAATTTTTCCAACGAGTCCTGCAATACATTCGTTTTCTTGTTGTATAAGCCCTTTAATTTCTACGTTTGACCTGTGCGAGTATTGCTCAGATTGAACAACTCTCTTCTGAAGTTGCTGAATGGTGTTATCATTCTCCTTCCACTGAGCACGTAGCTCTTCATTAGCCCTCCTCAAGGCTTCCCTTTCCTCTGTGGCCTCCCTAAGGCGCTTTTTCATGTCCTCAAACTCATCGCTCATAAATTTGACACTGTCTGTTAAGCCCTTCATTTCAGCACGAAGTTCCCGAATTTCCGATTCGGCTTTCTCTTTCACTCGTAGGCTTCGTCATGCCTTTCGAAATGAAGACCAGTCGCACTTGAAACAATGAATAACAAGTGCACAGCAGGCACACAGCAACACAGAGAGGCAGCAGAGACAGCATAAACTATTCAGTTACGAACTGTGCATAATTCGTACAGCAACCTGCAGTACAGGGAACAGTTTTTTAGCGTTGCGCCGATGTGCCGTCACTGCTGCCAAGTGTGGGTCCAGCGCCAGGCAACCGGCTTTTGTAGGGCTTGTCCCGATGACGTCTTCAGCGGAAGAGCAGTCAAGGAAATGACGCAAGCAGACCAAGGCTCCCGGTGACCAGCAAAAGTTTCGATATCTGCAGTACAGGGAACAGTTTTTTAGCATTGCGCCGATGTGCCGTCACTGCTGCCAAGTGTGGGTCCAGCGCCAGGCAACCGGCTTTTGTAGGGCTTGTCCCGATGACGTCTTCAGCGGAAGAGCAGTCAAGGAAATGACGCAAGCAGATCAAGGCTCCCGTTGACCAGCAAAAGCTTCGATATCTGCAGTACAGGGAACAGTTTTTTAGCGTTGCGCCGATGTGCCGTCACTGCTGCCAAGATGTGCAGCAGAACTTGAGCTCTTGCACATGACAACATTGCTGATGATCGCGCCTGTGATGCGGCCACGTCTTTGTTGATACGAGGAAATACATTTCCCTTGCATCATTGTTTCATCTTCTATTGCGGAATCACTATGGCTCATAGTAATCATCAACAATAAAATCGAGTTTTCGCTTTGTCACTTGTACCCAAGTGTTGTAGATTTCATACAGACCTATTGTCAACCCAGCCAACGCCTCGCATTCGTCAGCACTGCCAGTGTCTTCATTTGTTGTAGCATACATTGAATATGCTGTAAACCGAGCAGTGTTTTGTAGTATATGCCACAGAGGTTCGAGCACACCAGGGAAGTTTGCCCGTGGAGCTTGGGCTGCACTAGGGTGGCTGGAATTGGGTAGGTGTAAAATACCGGCCGCTCTGAGTTGACGCCCACTCGCGATCCCGCAGCGAGGGCGCTGTAGTCGGAGGCACTGCCAGCTTTCTCCGTGGCAATGTCACCCGCGTGGGTCGTTTCTGTTTTTCGCCAGTGCAAGCGCTTTATCAAAGGAACATTAAACAACAGTTTTACCTATTAAAGATATACGCATCTTTTCGCTGAACGACCAGTGTATTCGCGCGAAGTTTTCGAGGGAGCGTCATTTCGACAGGACCACTGTTTACTTGCTTGGTGAAAGCAAAATTGGTTTTAATTTCCTCCTAAAGTCTAAATATGTATTAACGGAGTCACACACACACACACAAAAAAAAAAAGTTTACCTCCAGCGGGAGCATGTTATCTTTGGCCACTTAGTTTGCTAACATTACATGCGCTTACGTGCAGTCACATTAGTGACTTTTACTGCTAAATCTGCCTTAAATGGTGTGAGTTCACCGAGTGCAATTGTGAATTGGCCATTTCCTCAATGCTGTACCTTGGATCGTACTTCAAGATCGTACCGTCAAGTCATGAGGATATCACTGGCGGATTGCTATTACTGGTTAACACAACCAATGGCTTTCAATCTTCTTCACTTTTTCACTTTCTGCCTGATTTCAGACACCTTACACAAATAGAAACTCGTAACACCGTCAACTGTTTACAATGTTCCAGCGCAGCGGCATTTCAGGCACCTCGCTGCTTACGCATCGTGGCAGGCCGGCTACTAATGCAGGGCGCTGTGCTAAAAACATGTGTTAGCTTGCTTTCCATTAACTGTATCAGGGTTGTACAGAGACCCTGATTGCATACAGTAGTCCTCCTTGATCCCACTCTCTGTAGTGGCCTCACTTCGCAGCTCTCCTGTATTGCTTGTCTCTGGCACCGATGCAGGCATTATTTCTACAAAGCGTGCAGCCCAACGGCAGAAGGCGTTTTCTGGCCGCATAGCCCGTAATGTAGTGCACAAGGCCGAACATCGCTTAGGTTGCTTTATATAGTCTGCGTGGTCTGCGAAAACTTCAACGGCATCCATGGGAACTGCAGCGTTATCTTGAACATCCTCTTCAGGTTTATTTTGCTAAGGCTCTCCTCTACAGTGAGAAGTGACTATAAAAGTACAGGTGAAACGTTTCCATCTTTGGGGCTCTTCGCTATGCTGTAGAAGCTCATGCACCTGCATGTGTGAAAATTGCCGTAAACAATTTGGCATAGGTTTTCTTCAGGCACCAAAAAGAATACACATAATTATATACCTAACAATAATAATGAATAAGGCGGGAGTTGGGTGGTCATTTGCGCCACTGGTCTGACGTACGATTCCGAAGGAGCGTTCTAAGCAATCCTGGCTGAGACGCGAGGTCATAAGACAGGTGAGGCCAATTTTTTTTCCACTTAAATTCTTCTTGAGCTCCTTTGTAGCATTGAATGAAGGAAATAACATAAATGTTAAGGGCTCGTTTTCTTTGTTAGACACAATATTAATGAGAAACTAACAGAAAATAATGCCAAGGAAAGTTGCAGGGGGTGTTTATTGTAGTAATAGGATATAAATGTGAAAAAAAGAAAAGTGGACGAAAAGACACCTTGCCGCCGGCAGGGACCGAACCTGCGACCTTCGAATAACGCGTCCGATGCTCTACCTCTGAGCTGCGGGCGGCAGTCATCCTCCGTCCACTCTATGTGGTATATGTATTACATTTAAACCTAGGAGTGTTTAGCGCTGATACGCAGCCATGGCGGCGAGTGTGAAACTCTTTTCCTGCCTGTTGGCGTCACGTAACACGTCGGCCTTTTTACGATGCTGGCAGCTGACCAATTATCCCTCGCACGCTACCTGAAGGCATCAAGTCTGCCAGAACGAGACCCTCGCTATGAATGCGTCGCACGTATCCCTCTGAGGTGCTCTTGCTTAAATAACCAACCCATTTGCATGGGCCTCGCATTCGTTCAAAAAGTGCAGCATTCTGTCAATTGCAGCTTTTTTGCACTGCCAGGTCTGAAACGGGACAGAAATGCGGTTGGCACGTGAAAAATATTGTTACAGCTCCGCACATACCTTAATGCCTCTGCGGGGAATCCATACGTCATTGCTTCTGTGAGCCGAACCATCATACCAATAAATGTCTTGGTAGGTTCAAGATTCGGATGCTGCTCTTCAATCTGTTCCGGATACTGCTCTTCAATCTGCATGCACAACTGGTGCGCTGAAGAGGTAAAGGCCAAATTTACACGCATCTTTCAAACCCATTTAGGGTGTACATGCGATCTTGTTAAATTGGGTGCAACTTTAAGTCTAGCAGCATTACGGTCGAGCTTCCAAGCAGTGGAGATATGACCCCAATGAACCTGTAATACATAAAATGTTTTCAGTAAGTCATTCGCATCGTCGCAGGCAAACGTTGTCCACGCGTAGTCCAGCGTTCTCACACGGAAGTGGTAGCTTCCAAGACGATCTTTGTGAGCAGGTCTGATTTAACATTTTCCACTGGAAGCAAATACGCCTAAAAAAGCGATATAAAGTAAGGAATCAACATTAAGCTCTGTTACAGTAATGCTCACTTTGTAATGAATATTACCAATTATCTGCGTCCACTTTCCAATGAAGGGCAGAAACATACAACCGCAGTCTTCAGCCTTGGTGTGCCTGTGGCGTTCATCGGTGAGTGGCCGAAAAAATGACAAAGCCTTCAATTTCCAAAGATGACCTAAGGTTAAGGTGGGCTGAAAGCTTCATTTCATCTATCAACCAAGCTGGCATGACGTTGCATCTCATTCATGCCTTCACCTTCTCCTTCACGCATTCAAGGAGTTTCTGGGAAGCCGGTGAAGCCGTTGGATGATGTGAAAACCTGTAAATATACACCTTTCCACTGAGGCACTCTTCGACGCCGCCATAGTGCCAGATAGTTCACCGCTAGCGACGTCTGGCGGCGGCGCCATCTTGGGCTGTTTGCTCTCCGGTCTTTCCGTCCAGACGCATACATTCGTCGCATCGTGTCTCGTCGAACTTTTGTTTTAGTTGGTGTAAGCTTTGAGGAGACGTTAGTTTGCTTCTTTTGTGACTCTCTGAGCTTTCCTCATTGACAAGATGGTCGGCATCGAGTGTTTTGCGATTTGTGTATGAACGGTGCGCGCTGTACGGCCGTGTTCACATTCCGATGGCTGTGGTGCGTCTAAGGACCCCGTCGACTTAGGAGGTAAGATCACTGAACATGTTTTTTATTTATGTCACCGCGTTAATGTTCACGACAACTGTATAATGAGAATTATCACAGCGATTACAAGGAAACTGCACTTATTGCTCGTCAAATGCTACTACTACAACGCTGCATACCCGTGCCGTTGCCAGAAAATTGTTCACCTAGCTGCAGTAAATGTTGCAGCGCAATTACGCTGCACTTGAAGGCGAGCGCTCGTAGTTTCTGTAGCTGTACTTTATTGACATCGTTCTTGTCCTGTTTTTCAACGTGGTAAAAGTCAGCGGTATATTGAAGCTAATCGAGCAACCTCGCTACTGACACGCCGCGATACGCTGTCGCATGAGGCCGAGATCCGCGGTCAGATTTTTTGTTGCCATCAAAAATGAATAATTGCGTGTGGCTCCTACAATTCGGATCGCAATAGTTGAGCTCAGTGCCTCAGGGAGTCATGCGACTGTCTGCAATCTCGATGGACGGATCGTAAATGTATAGATGCGAATTGAGCAAAATCGCCGTCCATTTTTTCGTGCGAGCATTATGGTATGATTTATCGTTGTGAGCAGTCGTTTTATCTTAGGAGGTAAGCTGTCGCGCTGACCTCGTAGACACGGGTTCAGTTATCGATCACGCCGATCGCATGTTCGTGAGAGCGAATTGTGAAAATGCTCGTGTACCTACAATTACGTGGTCACAAATAAAACCTGCATTACATGAGGTGTTGTTGCTCTTCTTGCCTTTATTATTTTCTACTTTCTGTGAAAAAATATATTCACGCTAATTGTTACCATCCGAGGAAACCAATAACCCTTCTAACATGGTGAATGAATGGCGGACGACCTGCGGGAGTGGCCTGCTGTGAGAGCCCCTGCCATAATTTTAAAGACGATAGTCTTTCTTGGGGAACTTAAACGCAGAAACTTGGTTTGTCTTTCTGTTTGTCGGCACGTCACCCGATTCAGCCACTCGGCCAAAGTTGAACCACTTGCTTACCGCCCACCCATCTTGAACTGGTACGGCTGCTCATACTTGTGAACGTTGTCGATCAAAAAGTAAATATTACGCATACCTGAGGCAACATCATTAGGTAAGTATTGGTGGTGTGTTCCTTTAATAGAAATACATAGATACGCAATTTAAAGACCCTAGTTTCTTAAGCTGCGCTGAAAATGGACTGCGCTGAAACTTGTCTTCCTTCGTGCCCTCTGCACAAGCTCATGTGTGTTTTGGTTTCGGTTCAGTATTGCTGTGCGAATGACAGGG